>NC_052952.1:3229997-3474643 GCF_013358895.1 Oreochromis aureus | reverse complement strand
TTTCTAATCTTATCCATCCTGGTCCTTCCCAACGAAAATCTTAAAATCCTCAATTCTCAAATTGGACTCCTGTGTTTTCGCATTGATACCACCTTGAACCATACATCATAGCAGATCTCGCTGTCATCTTCCCTTTACTCTTGCTGCTATTCTTCTGTCCTTAATCCTGATCCTCACTCATCTCACATACTCCACCCTGACTGCACTCTCTTCTTCACCTTTGGATAGCTAAAACCAGTCATTTAAACTCATGTACCTTACTTATGTCTACTTATTGCATCTTTGCTTTTATACCTGCTTCTCTCTCATTTATACACATATATTCCGTCTTGCTTCTACTGACTTTAATTCCTCTTCTCTCCAGTGTGTACCTCCACCTCTCAGGGCTTTCTTTATCCTACTCCCTGCTCCCTGCTCTCACTACAGATCACTGTAATGTCCGGAAGCATCTCAGCCAATAGAGAGATCTGCCTGACCTCATCAGTCAACATGTCCAATACCATTACGAACAAAAAGGGTCTCAGTGCAGATCCCTGATTCAATCCTACCCCATCCTACTGAACCCATACTGCACACCTCACCTCTTTGTCCTCATGCATGTCCTGCACCAGCTTCACATCACACTCCTGACTTCCTCATGCAGTGCAGTTGACATCATTTTATTTATTTTTTTACCAATCTTTTATTTGAAGATTTACATTGCATTATTTAAAGAAAGGTTTAGATGTGAATCTAGCTCTAAACAAGTTACTGGTAACCTGGCAAAACTAATGGGAACCAAAGTGCAAGTTAGTGACAACCAAGGTTATTATCGTTAACGAAAACTAACGAAATAACGAAAACTAGAAGTGAAAAAACATTTTCGTTAACGGAAATAAAAATAAAAACAAAAAAAGGAAAACTAACTAAAACTGTAATGAGTGTTCACAAACTAACTAAAATTAACTGAATTTATTGCAAAAATGCGTTTAGTTTTTCGTTGATGTTTGCGTGTCATACAATAGTCAAGGGTGAAAATGAAGTTTAGTTTCCAGGTTTTTTCTTGCTGTGTCTCATTATGCCAGCAGGTGGCAGTACGTTAGTCGAGTCGTCTGTGTTGCTGCTCCGTCCACTCGCAGAATCATGTCAGGAAAAGTCTGGAGAAAGCGCCAGAGTCCAATTTGGGATTACTTTGAATATGACTGTGTTTTGGATAAAGCAAGTGTCTTGTAGTGGAAAGAGACAAATTATGAGGGACATTTCTAAAGGGAAAAAATCCCACAAACCTTAAAGTGCACTTGAAAAGCTCACACAAGAAGGCTAAGCTAGCTTACCTGGAGAAGGTAAGGGAGCACACTCAACCCTCATCCCCAGAAACAGAAGCTAACACCAGGCAAGGCAGCGTGATGCATCCCGAGACAACAGGACTGGGATATCTACATAACTGTGTGAGTCAATTGCCTTAACACCGGTGCTGCAAGAGTTAAGTCTCATTGGGGCCAAGATATACATTTATGGTAGCCTGGTATCAATGGTTGTTCATCTGCCTTTATTTATTTATTTATTTATTTATTTAAAGAACCCATAGGTGGCAACGTGAGTTGTCTGTCTCTGCGTGTTAGCCCTGCGACAGACAGGCGACCTGTCCAGGGTGCAGGGTATGGTAGCTGGAATAGCAACATACCCAAGGATAAGCAGAAGAGAATGACTGATATGATGAAACTGGGATTTTGTTACACTTTATTGCAAACACAACTAAAACTATAACTGAAACTAATCAAAACTAAACTGAAGCTAAGGATTTTCCAAAAATAAAACTAAACTAAACTAGCAAACAATTGGTAAAACTAATTAAAACTAATATAAAATTGAAAATCTGAAGTCAAAACGAAATAAAAATAAAAACTAATGAAAATTGCAAAACTATTAAAACCCTGGTGACAACCCTATCAGATGTCTGTATTGTTGAGAGATATCTTGTTCCAACCTGAAGCGTTCAGTAGACAGACCAGCTGACTAAACTGACAGCTATCCTCATGCCAGGCTGTCAGTGTCAGTCAGACATCATAATGTAGAGTACAGACATTAAACAGATGTCAGTATTGTTCATAACACTGTAACACTTAACAAAGCGTGAGTCTAATATAACAGGTTTAATATTAGATTTACTTTACAATTGTCTCTTCTCTTTGTCTCCTTATTTTATTTCACATTCAAGGACAGAGCAGCATACAACACCTACAGTACAGAGACAATTAGCAATTATTCCAAAAACACAAGACAGTGGCTGTGTTGTTCATGCAGAGTTAAACACAGATTTAATTGGATTTTACAGAGATGAGACTTTATGACATGTGTAACCCCAGATTACACTCTTGTAACATATACAGCAAACAGCACCAGTGTTTTTAAGCAAATTAATGGGTTTAAAATGATAACTGATCCTCAGCTTTGCTGGGATTCTCTCATAGCTGCAGTCACAGTACTCTGCCCACAGCCAGAAGAGAAAGCAAAGCAAGATTAGAGACATGATGCATGTGACTGTTATCTCTTACTCCTAATACCCATACTCAGTAGGGATGTTACTGATTGCAATGTGATGGTCCTTTTTTCAACCAGCACCATAAGTCTCTGTATAATGGTTGCGTTGTTCTACGACATAATCACATTAATATGAAAGGCAATTGCTTTGGATAGCAAGCCAGATTGCATTGAGATGAAAATGAGTTAATCAGAAAAGCTATGTGTTTGCACAAAGTGAAAGGGATTAAAACTGAAAGACAACATCATATGCAACTCACTTCTTTCAAATGTCATTTCAGCTGTGTTACATGCAGCTATAAATGCATTATACGTAGAGCTTTGAAAGTCTACAAAAGAAATGTGAAATCACTATGATCGATCAGCTAGATTTAAGAGACCTGCTTTATTCCTTCTTGAATATTAAAAATATGCACCTACATGGGTTCCTGAAATGACATTTGAAGAATTTGTTAGGACTGATTTTATTGGAGCTCTTCAGAGATCAATTTTTCAAGTATCTTACTCCAGCAGTCCATAGTATTAAGCCTGAGAAAACCTTCAGTTTGCATTAATTGACAGTTCTTATCAAATTTTGTCATATGGATGTAACAGAAGTCATTAGAAATGACCACAGATGAAATCTGTATATAGTTTAGAGAGAAAACCAGTGACTTTTAATAATAATTAAACCACCCAAGTTCCAGCTCAGCAGTCAGTTCTGATGGCTCAAGACTCAAGTTCTAAATCAAGTGGAAAACCAGGACAAGTAACAACTCAATACCACCTAAATGAAGTCCTATTGTAAGTCAGGTCATCACTCAAAAACAGCAAATTTTGGATGAGTTTGTCATGATCATTCACTGGGTTCTGTATATTCGAGTTTGGATTCTTGGTTAATATATTTGAGTTTGACTGTCCGTTCGGTTTCATTGTTATTTCCAGTGCATGAAGACTGGTCTCTGTTTTTGCTGTTTTTTGAGATTCTTTATTATTACTCCGCTATGTGGAATTTCAAGACCGGCAAGTGGAACTGACTCAAGTTATCGTCTCTATGAAGGTCTACCGAAGGTCTACTGAAGGTCACATAATAAAAGTCCTCAATACTGAAATTATTCAAATTGTTGGTGGTCATTTTACTTAAATAAGAGCATACATCTATTTTTTCAATTACTGTGAAAAACATTAACTCTTCCCAGCAGCCACAACTTGAGCTTTTATATTTACTATTAGTGATAACGCTTAAATGTCACATCCTAATGACTGACTGAAGAAAACAAATGACTAATGCACAAAATGCCAGGCGGCATAATCAAGTAAGAGGATACTGATACACTTCACTGAGTTGAACAACTGAGCTACATGCTGTAAGGCTTAAGCGAGGCTCAGGTTCAAATCTGCACTGAGTGTCTTTCTCCAAGCCACTGTCTCGGTCCTACCATGGAGCACTGGAGTTCTTCTAAAAACTCATGGTAGCCCAGCACCAATTTGAATAAGAACATTTAGTGAGATGATGTGATGTTTGGCATCTATATAGTGTTTTTAGTGCACTCTTACTAACCCCTGAAAGCAAATCTTACACAGCATTTGATCTGAGTTGCAACACAATGAGAGCCCAATGTCCATGTAATCAGTATGAAACACAGCATCACAGTAACTATTCATCTTGATGATTGATGATGTTGCGTGGGAATTGTATTTCTGTTAACAACACTTAAATCCATCATGTCTCTGACATTGGACTCATGCTTGAAGTAAGGAGGCATGTAAATGTTGAAAATGCTCCAGTGAGTACTCAAGTAAAACTTTTGGGAGCAATGACCAGGAGCTTGGCTGCCCATTACAACTCTTTCAGCTAAACTATTTACTTTTCTAATACCTTTAACAAAAAGATTCTTAACTAGTGAGATTTTTAGTACGATTTTGCTGATTTCATGCATCTTTTCTAATTCACTTTTAAACCTGTTTAGTTTTACAATCATCTAAGGTATTGTGTCTTTTTCATGCTGCTTCTACATCAATCAACTGCAGATTCCTGATCAGCTGCAGGTTAAGTGCTGTCAAGCGGAGGAGCAGCATGAAAATTATTCTGCCCATTACACCATCATTAGTGATGTATGGGAGCAGAATTACATGATGAGCCTGTTGTGCCAAACACATATTATTAGTCACACCCAAATGCAAACATCTACAAAATTATACATTGACACATGCACACAGAGGTAAATATTTTCATGTCCAAAGCAATTTTGTCTGTTTTGGGTGTGCATAATGCGTCGCACACACACACAGCAAATGGCAGCAATGACTCAGCGTGATAGCACAATAGCCAGTTGTGAAAACGATCTTAGAAGATGACGAGGAAACACACTGACCACGCATGCCCTTGAGTCTGAAAAAGTTCACACAGATGCCTGTATGTATCTTACAACAGCTCTGCAATGCTGAATTCTACACCAATGTCTCTGGAACGTAGTCGTGATATTGTCTCCTTTAAATAGAATTCAGTGTTGCCATTCATTTTACCTATATTGGCTGATGTTTCTTCAAAACAGTACTCTGTTTATAGTAACCATTGTCCATTGTAAATATAAGAGAAAAAAATTGTGTATGTTTCTGTTCTGTGTCCTGTGTACTGTTTGTTTGTATATGTGTCTTTCTGGCTGCTGTTACAACCAAATTTCCCTTGTGGGACAATTAAAGGATTATTCTATTCTATTCTATTCTATTCTATTCTATTCTATTCTAAAATGAGTATGTCCATGGGTTTTAGACTGCTGGATAGACATTAACTTGGGCTCTGTTCATTATTCTGCACTTTTAACTTTCTATGAAATTTTATTCATACTGAGACTTGTCCCAGTTTTCACTTATAGAGTGAAGACCTATTCAAACGCATTTGCTTATAGTTTTTTTTTTTCTTGAAAAATCAAAAACTGCTAGATAAATTGTCATGACATTTGGTCCTGACAGTCAGGAAATGACTTGTAATTAATTTAACCTGATGAGGTTACCTATGCTTGTATAGTTTATTGAGGCAATTGTTGTAATTTAGCGCTATACAAATAAAAATAAATTGAACTGAATTGAATTTTGACATAATGTATTAACACAATGGACCGAAAAATCACACACATAAAAAAACAAAACAAAGCAAACGAACAAAAACTGGATTACACACTAACTATATACTCCAAATGTCACAAATCTTTCACATCTCAAAATTTGCTATAAATATCAATCTAGCTCACTCTTACTGCAGTCACTCCTACAAAATTCCCTCTTCCCAGCAACCAAATGCCACGTGTTGTCATGTAGTTTTTCTTGGCTGACATTTTTCCACCAGTAGGAACAGGCGAGGGGTTCAATCAGTGTTTACTGTTTCTTCTTGCACTGAACATGTCAGCAGTATTCAGGAGGGGTGGTTGGAGCTTAGGCGGTAGAGCAAATCATCTACTGAGTGGAAGGGCAGTGGTTCGATCCCTGGCTGCTCCAGTCTCCTATGTAAAATATCCAAATACACTGCTAAAGATGCATCCATTGGAGTATGAATGTGTGTGAAGCATGGGGGGCAGAAAAAAAGAAAGTACTTGTATGATGAGTGCATGAGTTTTTGTATAATGTCAAACGTCACTTTTAGTAGACACAGCTATGCTATAAATTTGAAAATCCTGCGTAATCCCAGGTTTTCTTCTTGATCTATCACATTCACAAGATTTTCATAAAACTTGACGTCTGACCGTAAAGTCAAGGTCAGTGAGATTCGTACTCATCTGGCATTTTTAGTAGATATATCTATGGTAGCTACACCTACACCTAGTAGATAGATACACCTATGGTGTCACTTAGGTGTCCATGCTGTATTCCTGCCCACCTGGCAATATCCCATCAAGCCTTTTACAACTGAGGGACAAAAAGCATGGTCGAAATCAGAGGTCCCCAACCTTTTTTGCGCCCACGGACCGGTTTATGTCTGACAATATTTTCACGGACCGGCCTTTAAGGTGTCGTGGATAAATACAACAAAATAAAACCAGTACCAGTACCAGAAAAAGAAAAGATATATTCATAACACACTGAAAAGACCCAGGAAACCAAGTTAACAATAAAATGATAAAAAATAACGATTAAAAACCCTGAAAACCATACATTTCACACCGAGCCTCAGCTCTAGTGGCCCGGTACCAAACTACTCATGGACTGGTACCGGTCTGAGGCTGGGGTTGGGGACCCCTGGTCTAAATTACATATCATATAGTTTTAGTTTGAATATCAACACAATTTAAAAACTGATGTATAGTCTGAAGCCCACGAGTTGAAATGGACACTCAATGAGGCTTCATCTTGCTCCTAACATCACCTTAAATCGGCCATGTGATTTGGATGTGATTAAGTGCTCATGCTGATAAATGTGTATTAGCCTTTTACGACAAACAAAAAAAAGAACATGAAACATAATTGGTGATGACCATAACCCTGTTCCATCAGGGTTTGAGTTGTCACTGATGATGACTTAGACCTTCATCTCCTGATGTTTTATCTAGTATTAAAACATGATCAATACTGATGTTTCTGCTGTACAATCTATGTGATGATATAATTCTTAAATGAACTAGAGGATCTTTGTCTCCATTTTGCTCTGTAAAATAATAAGAGTTCATACGTCAGTTTATGTGTATCAGGTGTTTTATACAGTTTTCAAAGGTGGTCTTCAGTTCTTAAGAGTGTAATTTAAAAATCATGTGTGTCAATATGGACTTCAAAAACATTCCATGTGAATCTTTCTATTTGAGACCAAAAAGTATAGTCAGTAACAATGTGAGAATAGTTGAATCAGGAGACAGTGTGTGAGAAAGCAAAATGTGACATCACACCATTACACGTCAAGTAGCTCATGGCACTTTGAAAAAGCAAGTGAGAACAAAACTGCATGTCGAACAAGCAGACATGCTGGCTAAATTCCTCAGACTATTTCAGACACTAAAAGAAGATTTCACAGATTGTGTTCCTGGGGTTTTCTAATGCGCCTGTCTATTTTGGGTTGGGAATGAATCACCGTAATTCCCCTACAGATGAAGGAGGAAGACTGAAACACAATCAGCAAATAAAAAGGCTGGGAATTAAGGTTTCTGGCTGTTCTTTGACATGTGAAGACAAACTCACAGAGAAACGTCCTTGTCCTACACTGTAAAAAAAAAAATCCTAATATAAAAGTATCTTACTGTGTATTTTACAGTTTTGTTCTGTTCTTCTAGAATATCATTAAATTGACATAAATAGACTGTGATTTCACATTTCAAATGTAAATTAACGTAAAATCACTGTAATGTAATAAAACATAATTTTCTTGTTTTTAAATGTATCTGTCCGTACATATGCATATTTAGATTGTTAAAATACATTCACAAATGTATCATGATGTCACAAATATCTGTCCGTTATTTGAAAGATTGAACTGTTAAATTCAAATGTAATGCTATGGAAAAATATATAAAATGATTCTCATAAACTTTTTTTCACATCAAATAATTATTATTATCATTGCTATTTAGGGCGATCGTGGCTCAAGAGTTGGCAGTTCACCTTGTAATCAGAAGGTAGCCGGTTCGAGCCCCGGCTCGGACACTCTCGGTTGTTGTGTCCTTGGTCAAGACTCTTCACCTACTGGTGATGGCCAGAGGGGCCGATGGTGCGATATGGCAGCCTCGCCTCTGTCAGTCTGTCCCAGGGCAGGCAACTCATTATTATTTAAACCAACTGTTAACTGTATATTTCTGTACATGTAAGTATTATTATTCACATTCATTGACCTTGTTTATAGGTAATTTCATTGTTTAATCACATTAACATGTTCCTAATTTAATGTTTAAAAGCACTTGAAAAAGGCAAAATCCCATGTAAAATTAGGGCAACAAACTGTATTGTCATTACTGAAAATAACCGTATTTTTATGAGAAAGTTATTTTCTGTTATTTTATGGTATTATTTTGGCGCCCCAGCTGCCGGAATCTTACTGTTTTTTTAGGATTTTTTTTTTAACAGTGTAGTAGACTTGTGACTACACCAATGCATTTCCAGTGTATTACCCAGTCAGTCTTATGATTGGTATAAATCTAAACATTCAGCTAAAAAGTTCAATCAGGGATGAACTCTTACCCATCTACTCATTTTCTGCTGCTATCACAGGGCTGGATCACAGGGGCAGCAGTCAATGCAAGACCCCTCTCTCCAGCCAGTTCATCTGGGGGAACACCAAGGTGTTCCTAAGCCGACCAAGAGATGGAACCTCTGCAATTTGACCTGTGTTTACCCCAGGGTCTCCTCCCAGTAGGGCACGCCTGGAAACCTCAACCAGGAGGCACCCAGAAGGAACAGATGCCCGAACTGCCTTGACTGTGTCTACATCCACATGGAGAAACCAGCAAGCCCGTTTTTACTTCTCCAGTGCCTTCAGCACCACCAGACTGGTTCTACTGGGTGATAAGCTGGCAGCAATGCAGGTGGATACCTCTCTAGCAACCTGGATAGCTGACTACCTGACTGGGAGACAATATATGTGGCTCACTAGCTCTGTGTGCTGGACACTGTGGTAAGTAACACAGAAGCCCCAAAAAGGGACTCTCCTATCATCTCCCTTTCTCTTCACCCTATACACCATGGGCTTAAGCTACTGCACAGAGACCTGCCACCTTTACAAGTTTTCTGACTCTGCAAAATTCTGTTGGCTGGTCCGAGCTAAACCATCTGCAGGTTAACCTGAGAAAGACAAAATGAACCGGTTCTATACATGAGAAGGTCAAGAACAGTGGTGACTCCTATTTTCATTCATGCATGCAGTGGAGATTATAAATGCTGCACACTGACAATAAAGTGGACTTTCATTTTCTGAGAAGACTGAGGTCGTTTAACATGTGGCAGATGATGCTTGGGATATTTTATGAGTTGTGGTGGCCACTGCCATCCACCATCTTGTAGTGTGGTTGGCCAGCAGACTGCGGGGATAACAACAGACTCAATAAACTGATTTCCAAGACCGCTGTAATTGTGGGTGTGATAGAGGGATCAAAAGGATGATACTGTCAAATTCACGATCAGTGTTAGGCAGCCTTTCACTCCCTCTTCCATCTCGTGATTGAGATCATGTGTAACAAAGGACTTATTTAACTATGATGCACCACAAAAGCCACAGGAAATGATTCCTACCTATGCCTACTAAATTTGGTTTTGAATCCAGCTCTAAAACAGTTGAGAGGAGTTTCCATTCACTAACTGATACATTATTTTGTTCTCAGCAACTCAACAAAATGTATGTCAGAGCCAAAAGCTGATGTTTCATTTAGGTTTTTCCCTTAATTTTATTTATTTATTTACTTATTTTTTTTTTTTTAATTTTTGAACAGCATTGATTATTATGTATCAGATCACTGCACTATTGGCCACTTCAATCAATCAATCAATCAATCAAAGCTTTATTCGTCACATGCAGGTTGCCCTGCAGTGAAATGGGACCCCCCCGACCTTACACAGACATTACATGGGGATACAGGTCGGAGATTGGTAGCATTAGAGAAAAACATTGAAATGTACATTACAATGGGAAAGTACAAGAGGAAAAAAAGAGACCCCTACTCATGCTGTGCTTCCATGGTAGGACAGCATGAGAACAGGAAACAAAAAAACTCCTCTGCACAAAAAGCACATGAATGTCCACAGCACAACATTACTTAGCAAGTGTTGGTGGATTTAGGCACTTCATTAACCTTTTTGCTTTGTGTTTGCCTTATTAAAGGCTTATTAAAAAGTTTAAGAAAAGTGTACTGCCTTCCCCGGCACAGGAAGAAGTGTCCAGTGAGTGAGGAAGCAGCAAGGCAAGACTAAAAGAGAAAAAAAGTTAGACATCTTCTGTTGCTTACGGCACTCCAAGGAATCATTTTACATGTCAACAGAGCCAAAATCTAGCAAGGTTATTTTCTTTAACACTCAGTTAAAAGCAACTGTTACAAGTTCAAATCATAACCGCCAGTTCCCATGTAAATCTTTGATCCTCCTGAGTCCTTGAAGCACCAAAGTCCCACCCCCCCAAAAAAACCCAAACATGTTAAAAACAGTACAATGGACATTCTAGTAAAGTGGGCAACCAAAAATTGACATAATCAAAACAAACAAACAAACTGTGTTAAATCAAAACCTATTAAAGTTTTGAATTTTTACCCTAAACCCTAAAGTTCTATATTAATCATGCTGACTTTACACGCTCCTCCTTCACTGTAGAGATTGCAAAGCTACAGAAAGCTCAACTTTGACATGAATGACTGCAAATATGTGTTGCTGTACCGGTACTGTACTGAGGAATATGGAAGGTCAAAGAAGTATCCCTTAGATTCTACTTAACCTCTTTTAACTGAAACACATTTTCAATTATAAACTTCTTTCCACACATGAAATGTAAATTTTGAATTCAACTTTACAGTTCTGCCAAGATTTTAAAATGTTCATATCTAAAATTCCAATCATAAATCCAGAATAATGACACATATTTCACACACTTCATCGCGCTCCTTTGTGTATTCCATTATTGACGGGCCCAGCGTCAGACAGGATATCAGGATATGTTCCACTGACATACACCACAGATTTACTGCGAGTGCTGTGATGCATCTGTGTGTTGTTGTGTGTATGAGTTCAGGAGGAACGACACTTATTCTGCTCAAGCACAGTGATAAAGACTCTGGATCTAGGCTATTACTGTAAGACCAAACACAGAAACCCAGACAAACAAAGAGTCTGTAGTGGAGCTTCCGAAAGAGCAACAATATTTTTGTGAGAACTTGTAGGGCCACAGCAGGGGAAAACCAAATGAAAGAAATTTTACATGGGTAACATAAGAAGAATGACATCTAGAAATTAACTGTTCAAGGAATTTTTCCCTCTTTTCTTTGTAGCTATACATGCAGGTGAGACAAGCACTTAAAAGAAAGCCCTGAGAAAAGTCTTTTCTTGCTACCAGTATGCGCTGCACATGCTCCTGTGCTTACAGGTTATCATTATGTTTGCTTTGATCTACCAAATACAGCGCATTCATCCTCTGCCTGGAAATATTAGTCACAGTTGAAGAGAAAAGATCTAACTAAGCCTAGCTCTTTCTACAGCACTGCACCCATATGATGTTGCTCCATTATTAAAAACACAGTGTCTGTGTTTTCTTAAGGTCACAATAAAAATGATTTCTTCCAACGTGTACATGCAGAAGGGATTACTCACATATACAGGCTTTTATGTGTAGTGTAATGCACTCCAACATCTGATGTTTTTGTCCACTTGTATTAACAGTATTGCAATTCAGCTTATAAGCAATTTAAATGAGTTATAGCACAGCTATCCAACCAACACTTGTGTCAGGTCAGCCAACATGATGGCAGAGAGAATGGTCTTAGCATTTTGTATTCACATTATTTTGCTCAGGATGGTAACTGTGCTTGAGTCTGACTTGTTCTGAGGAAGCAATGGCAAGTGGAGAACAGTTTGACAACACTAGCAGTGAGGCTCTAAGTGGGGATAATGATGCCAGTGCTACAGCGTAAAACCAAAATGGCTAGTTTTTTAGCTAAAGCTGCTTGTGGTTGTGTAGTGGAGGAAATGCCACTAATATTAACTTGTTGTGCAATGTGTTAAAGACAGTACCCAAACTGGCTAAAGTAAACAACAAGCACAATTCTGAGGTTATGTAGTTTTGGTAATACAAAGAAAGAAAGAAAAATACTACAATGTGTTACTTTTCTCAGTAGATAAGATTAAATCATTATGCTAGTGATCTTGAATTCAAAATCATTTCAAAAAGAGCATCCATCAGGAAACAAGTAGAGAATAACTTGTATGATAAAATCTGATTTTGCTCTGTGTAAGGAAAGCTAAACATGGCAAGACTTGAGAGGATTGCAACACTGTTAATGGAAAAATGATGACAGTGATGAAAAATTAAATTAGTTACGCTTGAGAAGTTTGCAGCATTGTCAGTTAATGTTCAATGTCCTGCTGACTTGTGCACATACTGATACACTGCCACCAATAACACTGTGTGGGTGCAAATGATTATCAGCTGAGATGGTGTGCCAATGTGTGTGTGTGTGTGTGTGTGTGTGTGTGAGAGAGAGAGAGATACTATAGAAACCAACTAGCGATGTAACATTACAGAAGACTCCTAGACAGACAACATAAAGGTGGCACTGTGGTGGCCACCAGAGGGCTCCACTCACACCCAGGTCGGGAGGAGGGTTCTGCTGGTCTTTGTTTAGTTGTTGTTTGGAGATGAATAAAGTTGGAATGGAAAGTTACAGCTCCTGTGTCGTCTGTACAATACCTCCACAGCACTGAGTATTTTGAGACTTGTTTATATGTGTCTCAGTGTGTCTGTGGAGACATTCTGGTAACATTGGAGCTATGGAAGACACAGTAGCAAACCCTCAAAGCCCAAGTTTGAAGCCAAGGGACAACTGGCTGGTAGCAGTTTACTCAATCATTTTACTTGTCACTGTGTTTGTTGCTTTTCTGTATTTACCTCTGTTACACAAACCTAAACATTTATCTGCCACCATAGCACTGCAAGTATTATTTCAATCATATTTTATGCATATGGAGGGATGTGTGTAGCTAACATTTGACAACACGTACACTCTCAGAAATAGATCTAGAATAAATGTAGCCTCTGGGGCTAATTGTTGTGTTTGTTCTCTGAAAAGACACTTATAGCTTTCCAGCAAAAAAATATACATATTTAAAGTATTTAGCCAAACAGAACAAGAAGAAGTAAAGGTTTTTACTATTTATTTAATTAAATAAAAATATTCAATTCATTCAACAATTTCAGTTTCGCTGTGTCTATACCCACACTGTGTTTGAATGTTCCTGGGGCTCTCCCTCAGTTACTGATGAATTATCTCCAGGTTATTTTAATTTTAAAAGACACATTTTTGTGCAATTAAAGTGATGTCCAAAATATAAGTAGTTATCCAGTGTTAGCCACAAAGGCAGTACTTTAGAGGTTACTGCCCCACCGACAAGTATCTCCTAAATGTGTATGGTTACAGTAACCAAGGCGGTGTGAACCCATTGCAAGTTGTTCCCTAGTTCCTCTGAGTATCATGCAACCAATGCAGATTAAGTTGAAAACAAAAATGTCACCAACGACAACTACAAATGTTTAGAAAGAAATGGAAATGAATTTAGAAAATGCCTCAAACAGCATAGACTACCCTTTTTCCAGATGACCACATAAAAACATAAAGTTGACTACCGACTTCAGTAGCTTCATTACTTGTGGCATGTGCATCCTTTTTTGCACCCACAGAAACATTTTGCCACTGTGATTTGTGTTATTTACACAATTTTGTATAAAACACAGCCGTGTCTTTCGGCGTAGCCTGTGTCATAAGATTAACAAGATTGGTACTTTTCTTAATTTGTTTTTTGTTCTGCATGTGTTATTTGATGGTGCGGTGTGTTGGTCTCTCTGGGCCATTGTAGATAAGCTTTTA
Source organism: Oreochromis aureus (assembly GCF_013358895.1). Lineage (NCBI taxonomy): Eukaryota > Metazoa > Chordata > Actinopteri > Cichliformes > Cichlidae > Oreochromis > Oreochromis aureus. The sequence goes on along the minus strand of NC_052952.1, from coordinate 3,460,613 downwards.
CTGACCTGTGTGCCAAATTTTATCTGACTGTGATAATTGTTTGGCATAAAAGCTGTAACACACAAGGCCAGAAGTGACATTTCAATTAAAACATGCAACACAAATAAAAAGGGAAAAAACAAAATTAGAAACAAATCTTTGATCAAATTCTATTCATCTCTGTGTTCAAACCAAGAAAGTTCCCAGGCTCTGTGTGCACTGGTGATCTTTCATTACGCCTGGTCTTAACAAAGGAAAAACCTCAACTTGGTCTTTGCTGACAAAGTTCCTAAACCATCCCTCCATTCATTTGTTTCTGCTTATCCCGGCTGCTGCAGGGCAGCAGTCTAAGGTGCCTAGACCTCCCTTTTTACTAAAGCACTACTGGCCACAAAAAGTGTTATACTGTAAATAAATAGAATAAGGACCTGTAAACTGAAATCATTCCCTACACTGGTGCAGTGATTAACACTGTTGCCTCAAAACAAGAAAGTTGGGATTCTAAATTGCCCATAGGTGTGAATATGAGTGTAAATGGTTGTCTGTCTCTCTGTGTTAGCCCTGCAACACGCTGCTGAGCTGTCCAGGGTGTAGCCAGCCTCTCTCCCTGTGGTAGCCGTGATGTGTTTTTACATGTTTTCCTAAGTCTTTCCTAAGAAAAAAATACACAATAAATTAAAAAAAACAAAAATAAACCAATCATTTTAAGTGACACAAATCAGAAATGGTTCACATTTAATAGTTTTCGGATTTCTCTAGGACACAGAATTGTGATTAGAGCTTGGATGTAGGGATGGGGTCATCCTCAGAGGGTTACTAAGAACATATTTGTGTCATTGTTGTGTCTGATTATTAGGCTCTGACTGAGGGAATACAGACTTGCACTGTCCTGTGATCCTCACTCAGCTGGTGTGTGTGTGTGTGTGTGTGTGTGTGTGTGTGTGTGTGTGTGTGTCTGTGTGTGGAGGTTTCCCAGGGTTGAAGGGCTCCATTGAGACAGGCTTGCCTCCTTTCCTCTCATTGCCATGCAAAGGGACCAGCTGCCTACTCTCGGCTGTGACGGCTGAAATATTTACCACTCTGTTTGACAGGGACGTCCTGACTGACAGACCCACCCCCCATCCCTTCTCTTTTCCTAACCCCCCATCCTGCTGCCCCTTTTCTCCTTCGCTCCTCTGACTGAGCTTCCTATCAGCGCTGGCTCTGTGTGTCTTATGCTGGTTCTGTTGATAATAGACTCTTTGAGTGACACATTTTAATGTAGTCTCATTTGAATGATATTTGCCCCCCCAAGTATGTCACCCACTATCAAAATGTCACAGTCAGATTTACAAGTGCACAGGCTGCCAAACAAAGCTTATTTTAGGCTGGGGCTTTAGGGCAGAGAAAAAAATCCATATGTACTACAAATCAATGGAGCTGAATTTATAGCTGGCACCTGTGGAAGCAAGAGTCCAAACGAAGTGGATATGCACAGAGGAATAAATGACTCGGTGCGGTGGATTTGATCTGTAGCTGTGTGCTTCATTCATTCTGTCATTCTGTGAGGACGGAGGACACTGCAGTGTTTCACTGTTACATTTCTTTGTATGATCAAAATCAGCAGATTTGCTTTAAAGACAGTGAAATGTGCATGCCTGGCTGTTTTACCTTTATAGGTCTAAGTTGCCACTGGTCATTGGCAATGCTTCATCTAAATCCTAACAATTAAGGGACAAATGAGTTATTATAACACATTAACACTGAACATTTGGCCTTTGTCACCCCTTCCAAAATGGGAAGAGGACACATCAACTTTTATTTCCTAATTAGAAACTGGTGAAACAACTTTCACCCCTTGTGTAAAATTAAATGCAATCAACATACGGCATATTTTCATTAAATGTCAATTAAGAAAAAAAAACCCATATACTATATGTTTCAGGCCAAAAACACTAAAATAAATAAATACATAAAAAAGCTGAGAATTTTATTTGAATAGTTTCAAATCTGAGGAAAAATGCAACTGGTAAATGTAATGCAAAAGCAAATGAATTGAGTTTATGTAGCATTTTTTAATTAACCATCAAGAATGTTGTATATCGCAGCTATAAAAGTATTGTGGGCTGAGTTTACTGCCCAGGAACTTAAACTAAATGCTGTGCAATGCCACAACAGTGTGTCACCACTGCAGCTTTTATACTAGGGTTTATAACTATTGGATATTCTTTTTTATAGCAGGGGTGTCAAACATAAGGCCCAGGGGCCAGAATCAGTCATCGAATGAAGGCATACATTTTGGACTTCTAACTGTATTTTCATGAGTTTTATTGCTTTTCCTTTAAATAAAGACATCTCCCACGGTTACTCATAGCACACCACAGTAAGTAAATAATAAATAAACAATTAAATGACAGAAAAGTTCCTGTTTTCTTCACTATTTTATCTATTATAAAAATTACTGGGTGATTTTTTTACATCTGGTCTTAAAAAACAATGCTGCTGTACTATTAAAAAGTTTCAGTTTTATGATTACAGGACAGTCTGGACAATGAGCTGCAAGAACTGTTGTAATTTTACTCGTTTCCTATAATGCCATGCTGACAGAGTTCTTTCATTTCCTACAGCAGAATTTATTTATCTATCATGTCCACTTAATATCAAAGTAGGGTTTACTATATGTAGCCCACAATATAAATAGAGTTGGGACACCCCTGCTTTTCGGCTTTTAACCCTCATCATTGTTTAAATCCACAAATCTGACCCTAACCTTAGGCAATCAGAAGATGTTAAATTATTTTCCTTTCTCCCCCAGAAGGTCTGTTTTACCTCTAATTTTATCCACAGTATGATGACCTATATCTCAGAAGGGACCATGTGAAAGACATCTACCATCTCATTTCAATGCATGGAATCTGTGTTACAATAACCATCACACTTGTTCATCCTTAGTGACTTTTCAGACCCTTTGATAAACCTGTTTCAGAAAATACTGCTACCAGAGCTCCCAAACCAAAAAGCTATAGACTGCAATAAAAAATAAAATAAATAATAACAACAAAGGTCGATCAAATGGACCAATACAGCAAGGCCGTGATGATCCACTTGGTAAAGTAAATCCGTTGGGTATCTTTGTTGGCCTTCAGACATCAATTCTGATGGCTAAAGAACCAAATGGGACAGGCAAAAAAAAAAAAAAAAAAAAAACAACAACAAAAAAAGCTATAGACTACCTGAGAGAAAAAGGGAAGATCTTCTGTTGCTTCTCACGGTCTGACCATTGGATGCTGGTTCACAAGAAAGGTTCAGCAGTCCTGAGAGTCATTTCTAATGAGATGGCCTACAAATAATACATTTTGCCTTAAATAAGATGTCTCCTGGAAAAGTAACACTGGTTACCTGTCTTTTCTTAAAAACATTAAAGCTGGACAGAAATTTCAAAAACTGTAGCATAGATTTCCATATTTCATAATGTAATAATTAATGCAATCATGTTATATTTTCATCTTTAAAGTATATTTGTCTTTAACTTTTAGAATATACAACATAAACATATATACATATTAAGCACATAAACAGGGCATTAATAGCTTTGTTTGCATCTCTGTGTGGAGCATGTGATGAACTGGTGAGCTGTACAAGGTGTAACAGCTGTCATAGGTGCCACCTATGACAGTTGGGATACAGCCCAGTCCCACCTTAATCCCCCACTGCGGAGTGGTGATGCTTAGTTAGGTGGATGGACATATTATGAATCCCCTATCACCTCCCAGGAGGTGGTATGTTTGTGGTCCTCAAACTCAAGTCCTCTTCCACAGACCTGGGATTTTGATTGTGCCTGAAATACGTTGGAGCCACTCTTCCAGTTTGGGAGTTTTAAAGCTAAGACTGCCATATCCCAGCTCATAGCTTATGGTAACTGCTGTCTGGGCCTGATTTGGCCAAATTTCACCACACAGCTAACAACTGGCAATATAAGGTGGACCTGTAAGGCAGCCACACTTACTCCCGAGTCAGCACCGCCAGTCAAGGTCAAAGATGGTCTACAGGTGAGGCGCACATTTGGGCCACAGATTCATTAGAGAGTTAGAACACGTTAAAACATACGGGGAAAGTACAGTAGGTTTATGGCAAAGTAGTTTTTCTTTTAAGGTAGACTAACAGTTAAAGACAAACTACAGAGTATCAGTTATTGCCAATTCCCAGATGCTCACAGAGGACTAAAACTAAAAGTGTGGGATTAAAAGTGGAATTTAGAAGTGTCCACAGGGTAATGACACCCTGTGACTGTGTTTGCACATTTTCACCGTTGATAACAGCAGACATCAGGACACCTCAATCCCCACATGTCCTCCCTGTAATTACCACTAGGAGGCTGAAATGAATGCATCACCCCAGCTGACAACTGAGTTTCACTGGAAACCTGTCACACGATTCTCAGCACCGCTTTCCTTTCTGTCTTTGTCATTTCTTTCTCTTCTGCCTCTATCTATCCCCCTGCAGTCGCTGTCTATGCTGCGCTCATTTTAAATGCCTGTGGGCTGTTGGTGTGATTCTTCAGTGTAGAAGTAAATAAATAAATAAATAAAATAAAATAAAAAAAAATAAAATACCACGACACGCCTTAGGGCACAATTACCCAATGCCAGCTACTATTTGTGGAGTTTTTCCACAATCATTTCCTGAGGAAGGGGATAGAAAGTCACACAGCACATCCCTCCCCTCCCCAAGTAATGGATTTATGATACCCCTCAACCTTCCATATGGAGCCATCGGCTAAATATACATAAACAACTCACACATACCCCTGAGCACCTCCTGACTGATTTAACCAAACATACCCTTCAACATACATGCATTTCACACAGGGTCATGCACACTTTTAATATTCAGTATATCACACTGACTGGCATTCATATAAAATCTACATTTACTTGACACTGTATGAGCTTCATTGCATTCTAACATCTCACAAGTTTGTAATTTATTTTGTAAAATTTTGTGTTGCACTGTTAACTTCCCATGTCTGCCGCTATTAATAGTAACTTATCTTCTACCTGAAGCATATTTTTAATTCTTACTGTAGTCCTTTGGCTCTTTACACTTATATATCTGAGCGTGAAAGTCTAATCTTGATCTTGATGATAGTTGCTTAAAAAAGATACTCCAGGGCTTTGTCACTCCTCAAGTAGGACATTTTTTCTTGACATTCGATTTTGCAGAAGCCTGTGGCTCACACCACCGACACCACTGGGTAGAGGAGCAAGCAAGTCTTGACAAAGTATGTGAAGCACTGGAAGTGACAACTGGCTGAAATATCACTCACTTTTACAGAAAAATGTTAAACACTATTAATAAAGATATCTATTGCTTGCAGCTATGCAATCATTTACCCCTACATAACAAATATATGGCGTGGTGGGTTTTTAGCTTTTCCCCTACAGGTATGGCTGTTTTCATTGACAGGTATTAAATCAGTTGCACATGGCATTTTATTTCATATAAAAAATTTTAAAAAGTGAAAATGAGTTGGCATAGGCAGTGTAAACAGTGACATATCTTCAGGTTCTGAAAAGTGATGCCAATATGAAAGTACTTAAACATGCATTCTTTCCAGGGGCAACCCAGAAACAAATAGAGGTTGAGGAGAGACCGTTCTCATTCCCAAGGTGTAACATACCAACAGTTTGTCACGTCGCGAGGTGTCTCGTTGGAACGCGAAAGGTGATGCTTCCGGTGGTAACACTGTTCCAGCCGTGTATTCCAGCCCTAACCCTAATCTTAATCCTAACCTTAACCACAACCTTAACCCTATCAGATAGTGTTTTCCAAAGTGATTCATGATGAGACAATAAAATAAATGTACATGTGTAGATTCATTCCAAACAGTTCTCATGTTTCTGAACGCGTAACATACAGAAAATTTATCACATATCGTCGGTATGTTACGTTTTGGGATGAGAAGGTGTTGCGGGGGGAAGACAGCCTCTGTGCTCTGTAACCTTGGTAAATACTTTATGGGCTTGATCACTGGTTTTGGGTCATGCATGATATAACAAAGTTCTTTTAAATTTATTTTTCATTTTGTAAGGCGGGTGCTGTCCAGGTAATGGTCACTGGCCACATCCATGGCTGACGTGCTAGTTGGATCCACCAGGATGGAGACTGTGGAAATGTTCAGCCTTCGTAACACAACATCAGTAACCAATACGTAGTTAGTATTGGTTACCAATTGGTGGATTAGCCATCTTTTTATACTCTCTGTATGAGTTGGTAAATATATTTGAGTGGACATACCCAAATAAAGTCTATGTGTGGAAAACACAAATCTGGGAACAGACAAAGTTATTCAGCAAGAAAGCTCAAACCTGGGGCTCCTACAGGCTTCGGGGCACTTTGCTCTGCTGGTAATAAGGCCTTGCCGATGCTTAATATCTATAGTGAATTAATGGATCTTGAGTGAGAATTTGTGTATGGCTTTGTGCGTGTGTGTGTGTTATATCACTCTGTGATTGTGTGTCCCTGATGGCTGGCCAGGGTGTACATGGCTGATTACACACATTGACAGGCCCACTTCATCAATGTATAGTGAGCCTGTGGCAGCTACCTGCACCCTTCTTTTACTCACAAAGCACTTTCTTTTTACAGTGAGCTGCATCTCTGTTTCCTGCTCAAAACTTTCAGTTTCTCCGTTTTACAAAACCCTTATTTTGGTCCGCATGTTATTTCCGCTACATGACCCTACATTAAAGTAATGGGCTGTGGTATTTTCATTGAAATTACAGTCTGTTTTGCTGCTCTTATGCTGATGGAAAGTATAGCTAGCTCATAAAACTTTTAACATTTGGTGTTCTGAAAATGGTTCTTTCACCAAGAAAAATCATTGAGTGTGCAGCAAGTGAGGCATGTTGTTTCCCATTTCTTTGGCAGAAATGAAAGACTTGGGTAGTTAGCATGAGCAGTGGCTGAACAGACAGTGAAAACAGTGCCAGCTGCAGAAACTCAAACTTCATCAACATTAAAAAAAAATCTAATCTGCTCATTCAGCACAGGCAGAGATGAAGCATTCAGAGACGACTCCAGAGAGGGCAGATGGTGGAGAGGGTAAATTAAAGGCCAACAACAAAAATCCCTTCCAACACATTCAGTCTTCATTAGACACCAGAGAAGGGGAAGTGGGACAACAGATTCTTAATTTGGTGCCTTTTGTCTTTTTTGCCCACACGGTGCTCTCTTTGACCCTGAGTCATGCTTACGACTGCAATTTGATATTTTGCTCCACAGAAGGTTGGTGTCTAAAACTCTGGGGAGCCAACAGAGCTGTCACTACTGTAGCTGAGATCATAGGGACACTGTTTACACTGATCAAAAAAGAAGGCTCTTTTTTCAATATTGTTCACCTGTAAATGCAAATTTACAGCATATTTACCCCTTCAGATTAAAAGCTGTGTTTGAGTCTAGTCGATTTGATTGGATAGACCAGTGTTGTATGGCAACATTTCAAACAGGTAACGTCCCAGGTGAAACAAGACTTTAAAGATGCTCCTGGCTACTGAGGCATTGAAAGCTGTAAATGTCCTCAAGGGAGAAAAGTGGGCAGCCAACAATTTTCTGGAGCAGTGAAAATGACCCTCTGGAGTGTCTCCTGTCTACTGAGGAGCAGCTGGTGAACCATGCAGACATGTAATAGCTCAGCAGATTCTCGGTGGAATAGCGGACACGAGCAGTTTTTTAGCCAAGATGTTCTTTCAGAGAAACAGAGGAGTCGCTGTTGACTACCTTTTTTCTATGTGTATTTTCAATTTAAACTTAGATTTAAAGGTTGATTTCTTTCTCTTCTTTCTTCGGTGTGTCTCTTTCACTGCATAAAAGCTACACAAAAGCTACCAACCACACTAGCTAACATTACCCAAAGGAGTCTGTCTCATATAGCCCCCAATGCTAATTCTCTGTTATTCCATGTTGACAAGGATAACTGATTTATTTATTTTTTGATGAGCAAAGGGAAAGGAAAAGGACATGATTTACGGAGGATTTAGAATCGAACCATCCCTAAGCTAGGTTCCTTCTGGTTAGTGATAGCTAACACAAAAAACTGTGAGCTATCTAACGTCGTGAATATGACATGGGTTTTACTAAGTATCTCTATTCTGCTGAGAACATTTATAAAATTAACATTTAATATAACTGACCTTTATTTTACTTTTAATATCTTTTTTAGATAATCTAGTATGGTAAAATATAGCTACTAATTATAGCACGCTAATACAATATTACAAAATAATATTAAATGTTACAAAAATTTAAAAGCAATGAATTAATTTGAATCTTTAATGAAGTCTTTTCTGTTTCTAACAACCAAAATATTTAGTTCATGTGATGTTTTTTGTATAATTCTTTTCTCACTATCATGACGCCACGTGAATCCTCAATAACATACGCATACATTAATATGTAATACACCAATTTGTTCTGGATGATGCTAGCTACCACAGGTGCACTTTACCCACAGGTGCCATTAACAGTTTTACAGATATTTATGCAGAGAGCCTTTAACTTAGGACTGTTGGATCTGAGATTTTTATTTACAAATGATCTAAATCACATCCCCCTGAAGTCTAGGGTTATTAAAACACAGTGACTAACTAGTCACTGAACATGACAACAGCTAAGACCGCCAGTTTTACACGTGCTAATGGAAAACTGAAAACTGTGTGAAATGTTGCAGGGCACAAAACAATAACTCTATAAGAGCTTTAACAGTTACTTTTTGTTGATTGTTTTGGTTTCCAGCCTGCTCTCATTAGCCTCACTTCAAATGGCAGACGGCTCTGAGAAAATTCTCTTAAAAATGTTGCATCCACCATCAGCAACATTAGAAACTAGCTGCTGAAACTAACAGTCTTCAGCGGCCTTAGAGAATCATAGTTCACCAGCAAGCTGATAAAGACCAAAAAACACACACGCACAAAAAATAGTAATTTGTATCTTCACGATGAATAGATAAATTCCATTCACGTTACATAAATTCAAGTTATTTGTTAATGGCCTTACATGAACTATTTGCAGTTCTGTTACCCCAGGAATGTGTCCAGGAAATCATGACTATGCCTTTTTTCAGATCAATAGCTGTAACAAAATCATATACATACGCATACTATTTTCATCACTATTTTTTCATATTCACAGTCACCACATGCTCTAAACTTGAAAGCATCTGGCCTCATATCTACAGGCAAGATGGTTAGGAAGAGTCAGGGTGACCTTTGGCTCCATTGCTGACAGCCACTATTATGGACAGGATTAGTAGGGAGTATATCAGAGGGGCAGCTCAGGTTGGATGGTTAAGGGCTAAAGTAGGAGAGACTGAGCTGGTTTGGACATGTGCAGCAGAGAGATACTGGGTATACTGGGAGAAAGATGTTAGCTGTTCAGTTTGACAACACTGTGTACTTTATTTTATGTATTTTATTGAGGTAAAATGAAATTACACATTTTCTGGTTCTTACAATCGTTCACATTTGCAGCCGTGGTGAACTTACTTTTTAAAAATTATTTTTTATTTTACAAGTCGCCAGTGTTACTAAATTTTATTTAGTTAGATTTAATCTCTGTATTCCTTATTTTAAGCCAACAAAATAAATAGAGTAGATTTAATATTTCTGGTGTTGGTACTTAAAGTTAACCTTATGAAACCCTTCAGTAGCTTTACAAGCATAATTTCACAAATTGCGTGGGTTTATTTTAAAACAATCTTACCAGTTTGTTCTCAAATTTGCATTTTTCCTGAAAGACTGTGGTCACGTTGGGCGCACTGTAATGTGAATTGTTCAGGAAAACAGGAAAGAGCTGCAGCGAGCAGCTTTTACTGTAACAGAAGCCGAGTCTATAGCCACTGGCTGTACCATCCCTCAGGATTAAATCTCCCGTTTCTTCGGGACGGAAGTGAGACAGTAGCAAATAACACTCTTCTCCCACTTCTCTTAAGTCAATGACCTGAAAAGACCTACGATAAAGTTGTGGAGGGAAAGAGGAAAACACTGAGGCCACAGACACTGAACAGTTGACAGAGGCTATCACTGTCAGAGGATACATGCTGACCCACACCATCCATCACACAGAGAGGAAAGGAAAGGAAAGGAAAGGAGGAGAGAAAGAGGAGCTGGAAGAAGATGAAAGGGCAAGGGAGGACGAGAAAGCAGCATTAAGAGCGATGGCTCTCAGAAGAAAAGAGCACAGATGATCAAAATTTGAGAAGAGAAAACTTGTGAGGTTGAAGAGGGAAATGATGAAAAGGAGGAGAGCTAAATCAAGCACTATAGATCTAAGAGAAAAATGGGAAGAGGAAAAAGAAGTAAGACAAAGGAGAAGAGAAATTTAAGAAGACAAGAGAGGAGAGCAAAGAAAATGAGATATTTGTACAAAAAATTTTGGGGTGGAAAAGGACAAATTGATTTATAAGAAATTAAATAAGGAAAATAAGTAAATCCAAAAGAAATGTCCGTTATTTTGTGCTCTTTCAAACTGATCTAGCCTGTTTTCTTAATTGTCTTTCTTAGCCCACCGTTAGCTCCACATGAAGGGGCATAACAGCAAATTAACAAGTGCTCAAGTAGTCAAAATATGCCGAGCTCAGTATCCAACTGCAACGTCCTGTAAGTGGAGAAAAACAACATTGAGGTGGAACGTAATGAGGTGGAACGTGGAGGGTCACAAATAAATGCTTCACTTCAGCAGAGCTGTTGTACAGCACAGCTGACAATGGCAGATTGGAAAGTCAGCGCTTTAAGGCCACATGTTTTCCATTTTGGAAAAAGTTTCCAAAGATGACAAATTGCCGCCAGATGACCAATGTATGCTAGGAGAACTTGTGCGCTTTTCTTGCGCCGTAAAAACAAAACAATATGGTAAAAAAATCTGTAATTTAACAATATTAGTTAATACTGTATATATACATATGTGAATTTTGATGCAATGAGAGAAAGATATCAGTAAATATAGTTTCAATGATTTAACATAAATGTATTTAATTGTTTTCACCATAAAAAAGAGTACAGCATTTACATGAATTAATACACTGTCAAAATAATTACTATAATTTCACAGTTTTTAAGCATCTTTTAAATTATTGACAAAAATTGGTAAAATTAGAGAAAAGTCAAACTAATAGAAATGCCTATTCTCTATAGATTTATTCTTAAAATATTTTAAAAAGATGCAATAAATATTAATGTTATGTCTCCCATCTGTCAGTATATTTGTATTTGTATCTGTAATTGCACTTAATCGATTCTGTGAAGCACTTTGGCACACCTCTGGCTTTTAAATGTGCTATATAAATAAAATTGTATTGTATTGTATTAAATGCATGGATAATTTCATATCAGTTAACATGTATGTTTCTAATTTTCTAAAATCTTTTCATACATTGTAGTTCTGGACTAAAGGATGCTGGGCCCTTGTCAGAAATACACTCCACGAGGATGGCATAGTTTGGTCAGAATAGAGTGGGATAGCTGGGGTATCATTTTATTGTATTCAACTATTAATATTGATTAAATGAACAAGATTCACATGAAATGACATCACAGAACAGGAGCATAAATCTAGTGTAAATCTAAAGCTTTATATATGAGAGGTGGACACAAATGTAAAGATGATATTTTTCTAACACGAGAGCTGACTTTAAGCATACACTAACATATCCCTCACATGAGCTGAAACACTCTCTGATCATCCTTTATGTAAAACAGATTTGATACTTGAAACCCTTTGATCACGAGGACTCGTCGAAGAGACCTGAGTAAATTGAATCCAACTTGAAACTTGTGACCTGCCTTAAGCAATCATGTAACTTGAATTTGCCTACTTTGATGCTGTGGACTCTTGCTAAATATCCTTACACTAGTTCACATCTAAATTACACTTTGGAAGCCATCCTTTCCTCTCGGTTTGTTAGGATTACTTACCCCTAAACACAAATAATACTGGCACGAGCTACAAAGAAAAGGAGAACCATCACTCGAGGTCAGACCTTAAAGTTCGACTTAAAGGAGGTTTTGAAACAGAGCAAATCTTCGCTGAAGGTAAAACTACTCTACAATGAACTCCCGGATCAGACGTCAGATGCATTAAATAGAAATCTTATCGTTATCACAAGATAGGAAGAATATATTTTAGAAATCGTCTACCTCTTTGTTTGTTTTCTTATCGGCCTGACCGTTCAGCAAATAGCCAATGCGCTGTACAGCATCAACATGAAAAACAATAGTGCTGCTATTCAGTGCTGCGTAGCTGATCCTACATCTGGAGAAGTGTGCCGTTCAGTGGGGAGAGTGGTAATAACCCTGATTAGTTCCAGTGGTGATGGCTGCTTATGGAGCTTCAGGGAGAGTTGAATAGAGATGGAAATCAGGGCTTAGCTACGGATGATTATCTAGCCACTCCAGATCAAAGATTTCCCTCTGTCTCATCACAAAGGATGAAGAAAAGATCATTTCATCCCGCGCTGTGAAACTACCTGTGCCTGTTTTATTGAGATATGCTGAAAAATATCAGCAGAGCTGTCTGCATTTAAGCAAACAGACATCAGACACACGCATATGTGCAGACATATGATCATTATTTCATATGTGGCTATACAAAATGAGCCAGAGAGGTGATTTATAAAACAAAACACTTATGAAAATGCTTCTGAGACTATGCATGGGGCTATGATTATTTAATGAATTAATTAATGAAGTGCCAGGAGTTTGGAAAGTGCAGAAATTGCAGCATAATGTGTTGATAAGAACTCATATTTTTAGCCAATAGGAGGGTCACGCTACTGCTGAGAAAGCTGTGGAGGAAGCAGAGTGAACCATCTGTGAATTCACAAGCAAGGTGTCTGTGTGCAGTATGTGCGTGGGGGGGAAATGCCATGAACAGGCCTACGTGTATGTGGCTCATTTCTGTGGCATTTCTTTAACTCGCAGCATGACAGAGGGAAAGAGATGGCGTGGTCGTGAAGATAAGTTGGGCTTCTTTTGAAAGCTTAGTCTGTTCAGTTATAATGAAGCCTTTGAACATTCAGCTAATACCTGCAGATTTTTGCCAGAAGCTTTTCTTCACATTTTGTGATTTCCTTTTGAATGAAAAAAGGCACACATTGATTAGAACACTGAAAACAGACATTTTAAGAATGAGCCACATATGTCTGAATTCCCAACTACCCAAGAGGTTAAACCGAAGAAATAAGGTTGATAAAAACAGAGAAATAATGAAGAAACCGATGTTCTGATTTCTAACGTCCCAAAGTCTCTGAGTGCAAACAGAAGCCTCAGACTATAAAATATTATTCAAACCCCAGCTTCATGTCTGAGCAGCTGAAAATTCAGTTTCAAATCAAACTGTGACACACAAAGCATGTCCCATTGTCAGGGCTGGACTGGGAAAAAAAATCAGCCCGGGCATTTTGACTAGAGACTGGCCCACCAGGTATTATGGGAAAAACCATAAAGCCTTTGAATGAAAACAAACGTCGTTGTGACAGTGATGTACACCGTCTTGTTGGTATATATGTATCAATCTAGAACTTAACTTAAACCTACACCATCCTCCCTATTCTGGTATTCTAAAAAGTACTCAGCCGAAACCCAAAGACTGCTTGGTTTACCTCCTGAACTATCTACAACATATCGTGGAAACTTGAAATTAAGACAGAGAAGACTAGAGGTGAGACATGACCATTACTGAATATTAAAAATAATACATGACAGATTTAGTGATATTTTCATAAACTATTTATTTACCACATCAATAAACAGCATGGCAGGGCAAAATATTTTTTCTAACATGGCAACCTTTAAAAAGTGAAAGGAGACAGAAAGAAAGGTGAGAAAGAATAAAACTTCCTCACTCAAAACTTACCATCAAAACTTAATTTTGATGGTATTTTACACACAGTACTGGTACAGTATGTAGAAAATGTGGGAAAATACTGGCATCATATACAGTACTTACTTCTGAAGAAATTATGTTGGGACCCTGAAAAAATTACTATGTACAATAATGGATTTCTATACATTTGACAGATGAAAACTTTGGTTGTATGATTCAGATAATTATTTGTTAAAAGCTAGAAATTTTAAATGAGAATAAGAAAGAAACGTGTTTTTGTGCCCCCCTTTTCCTGTTAATGCCCTACCTGGCCCCTGGCAAAACTTTGCTAGACCCGCCCCTGCACAGTTACCAGCTGTCAGCTACTTAGAAAAGGATCCTGGTGTTATTTGTCTCCCAGAAACAGTTCATAACTTCCTTCAACCCTTCATCCCTCCAGCAAACATCAGCTGATACTAGAAATTAATATTAAATAAATTCTAACAACAGCTCATCAAATTTAAAGGTGCTTCTGTTGTTTAACGCGACCTCCGCTGGTTTGCTCTTTCTGACGCAGAGAAAAGCCGATCAGCTGATCATTGATCATTGATCAGCTGATCGGGACAAATCGCGTTGCTTTTCACCTCAACTTTAAAGTTCGACCTCCTCGGCTGTAATTGGTCCAGCCCAATCCATGATGACCAACTGGCCAATACACCACTATTCATTTATACCGTTGAAAAAAGAAAGAAAGAAAGAAACCCCATCGGCCCATAAAAACGAAAAATCACGAGCGGCCCACCGGGCAAATGCCCGGTATGCCCGATGGCCAGTCCAGCTATGCCCATTGTTGTACTTACTTTTCACATGTGGGATGCTACATTTTTTGCATGTATGTTGATACAGTTGGGTAACAATCTCAGTCCACAGTCCACTTTCTCCATCGGTCCATTATGATGTTTTGTGTTGCCTATTTAACGCATCTGTTTGTTTTTTGTTCTTTTTTTTTAAATTAGTGTAAATAAAATGTCCAAAATACAAATTTACCTTAATACATAACACTAAGTTTGTTGGATATTTGTGCAAATTAGTAACAACGCAGCCATTTAATCATTTCTAATTTGCATATTTAAAAATATTATAAAGACATTATATAAAAATATTTTATGTGAGAAATCAACTGTGATATCACCAAATTCTTTTTTTTGTTTTTGTAAAAATCTACAGAATCTTCAATTCAGCAGCACTTACTTCCAGATAGGGCTGGGCTATATCATACCGTTCACGGTAATGCCGGTGTAATTTTGGGCAACGATAGGAAAATGAAATATCGCGATAGAATATGGGTAAACACACATGCACAGTGCCTTTGTTTACATACGCACATGGTGGTGACGCAGAATGAGAAGAGCGAAAATGGATCGTTAAATGAAACGGATGAACCAGAATTGGTTTGTAAAAATGCTGCAACTTCAGTGGTGTGGAACTGGTTTAGCTTTCGTCCGTCAGATACACAACAAAGCACTATTTTGGTAGCGCATGCTAGCAGGCTGTCGCTATTACCGTGTTGTTTGGAAAATACGGCACACTTAAAATCAATCCTTTGATTTTTCTGAAAATCGACAGTGTCCCTTATAATCCCATGTGCCTTATGTATGAATTCTGGTTGTGTTTACTGACCTCGAAACGATTTTATGTACACGGCGCTCGAAAATCTATCAAATGTTTTAGTACGACTTTCCTAAGCTACGAACCCGCACCGCCTGATGGATTGTCGGAGCATTATGGCTATCGTAGGCAGGAGCCTCGCGGAGTGATACTACTGTGCTTCAACATAATATTACCGTATTGTGTGTGTATAAACTCTTTTAAGTTTTGTGGATATTATACATGGTTATGCTGAGGATATGTCGCCAATTTCCACTGGAAATGCCTTTTGGTTAAACTGTCAGCAAGGATTTGCATTTGCACTGTTAAATTTTATATAACTTTAATGCACAAAAAACAGCTGCTTGTTTAAGTGAAAATACATTGATGGGGTTTTTGCACTAATAAAGTTGTGGAGTTGTAAAGTATTTTGTCTAGTGTCAATTATATCGTCAGTTATATCGTTATCGCAAATTTTCAAATGTATATTGTGATAATTTTTTTTGTGTGTGTGTGTGGATACTGTAAAATCCACACACACACCTGTGGATACTGTAAAAGACCCAACAGAGTCTGCTGGGTCTTTTTGTTATCACAGGTTTTCCAAGAAGCAGACTGAGGTGTGAAGGTGTTTCCTCTGCTTCTCTTACACACTTGCTAACATGAAGATAAAAATAGCAATCAACCAAGAGAATCGTGCTAATTGAAGACCTTAGCTCACAGCCATGCAGTGCAGATCCAACATACTGTAACTGCTACTACACAAGGGTTCCACCAATATGGGCTGCTAATCAGAAGTCAAACTGAATCATTTTAATGCCTAAAACAAACAAGGTCTAGGGCGTAGCACTGGTCTGACTTTACCCCAGTGTATGAAAAAACTGCCCATCTTTCTAAAACAGCTCCTGTATTCATGAGCAGCATGTCCTTTAGGACAGAGACACTGAAAGTCACCTCAAGGCTACACCTTTTCCAGAGAGCTGCCTAAATGTTTAAACAGCACGAAGCCTAAAAATGGAAAAAGTCTACTAAGATTCCAAAACTCATTTAAAGGAGAGGCCTGCCAAAGGAAGCAAGAAGAACAAACACTAACAGGACAGAATGCTACCATGTAGCTCATGTAGCTATCTGAAAACCCCCAAAACTGTTCTGTTCTGACAGATAAGAGAGTCTTTTAATCTTAAATCATACTGAAAGCATAGACTGAAACAGACACATAATTAGACAACTCCAGCATGGCCTTATAAATAACTGGTAGGGGTGAACCTATTACTGCATATAAAGAGATGTCCAACTAGTGCATATTAATGGCAATGCTGTGTTAAACATTTGCTACCAGTGTTGAATCTGCGTGGCACTTTTTCAAAATGCACCTGAAGATTTCACCCTTTGAAGAAGAGAAAAGGTGTTTTAAAATGTTTGGATGACAGGTGAAACATCTTCAAAAACGTAAAAAGCAGTCCAGTCGCTTTAATGCAAGTTCATTTGAATTTTAAGTGTCTAAGAAAGGATGCAGCAGCAGCTGGTTAGGCTTGCAATGTTAAAATCTACTAGTTATTCAGCCTTTTGTATATCCTGAGAGCTGCACTTAGTTTCTTTTGACTGGATTCAAGGACAGAGTGAACTTGTTCTTGTCTAACTGTAGCAACTGAGGAAGTGCCTCCAATTACAGAGGATGTGCAGTGTATAATCATGTCATCATTAACATTCCCAATAAAATAAATCGAACCACATACATGTCCCTGTGATTGTGTTTTATGTTACTTACAGAGCTGGACTGGCCATCGGGCATACCGGGCATTTGCCCGGTGGGCCGCTGGCGATTTTTTGTTTTATGGGCCGATGGATTTTTTTTTTTTTTTTTTTTTAGGAAGGGTATATATAATGAAAGGTGTTGGATTGGCCAATTGGTCATGATCGACTCTGGGCTGGACCAATTACAGCCGAGGAGGCCGGATGCACCCGCCCCTTGTTTAGCAATCTTATAGACGAACTAAAGAAAATGGAGAAAAAAAAAGGAAAGGAGGTGTTTATGAAAATATCACTAAATCTGTCATTTATTAATTTTAATATTAATTAATGATCATGTCTCACCTCTAGTGTTCTTGGTCTTAATTTAAGGTTTTTCCTATAGCGATTGACAGATCACGTGACTTTCGCGCATTGCATGCCGGGAACTCGAGGCAAAACAATCCAGTACCACATCAAATGCAAGCATTTGCAGCACCGCATAAAATGTTCATTCTCCGGTTCCAATACCTTCTTGATTTTTCTTTGCCGCACAAAAAGGAATGTACAAAACTAAGGAGAACAATGCCGGTCCGTACAAAGACAGACTCGACAAAAAGGCAAAGAAAAGATACGAGGAAAAAATCAAAGGAGTGAAAGGGTCAGACCCTTACAGCACACAGAGTGGACAAAAGACGTTAGCGTGCTGCCCAACTTTCACCACGCTCAGATTTATAATTATACGGTTCTTGGAGTGAGTGCATACACTCATGAAGTTTTTAGTAACTTGAGGTCACTGCAACAAGCCCAGGTACAGTTTACCGACGGATGGGTACAGGACCTTGAAATGCACCGTGTAGAACGAAAGACCATCGTACAAACAAAGGTAAGTTTACCAGTCTCACAATTTGTTGTCATAAATACACATTCGTTAACCGTTTATTAATATAACCTTTGAGCTCAACGGTAATTAATTAGTAGTGGAAATAATTTCTGGTACGCATTACAGAAATGTAGCAGTGACAATAATATTATATGCTGTAATCGCACTGGACAATTAGTGATACAAAACAACTGTTTTATCCTGTGAATAAAAGTATATGTTTTTGTCAGTGTACCATGGTAATAACAGAAGTGAAACGCAATATTGTGTCAGGACAATTCACTATTTATGCACAATAAACAAAGAAGCATAGAGCGACAATTTCTGTTCAGCGCCAGACTTGCTTGTAACCTATATCACCAATTATGTTAAGAAAACTGACGTATTAACTACTACAAAACACTGACCTTTGTGGGAATGCTTGTAGCAGACTAACATGTGAGCTGGAGTGTTCTGAGAGGTTATATTTGGTATATCCAGACCATCCGTCGGCTCTTACTTCAGAAACATGGCTTAAAAAATTTCTCTTGAACGACGTAATCCGATAAAAAAAACGATCTCTTTACCCGTCGGCTTCCCGTGGCTGTCATGCGACCGGCTATTGCAGTTAATAATACAACAGCTTCTTGCCATTTTTGGGTTTCTTTTTATCGCTGTGTGACTGAGTTCAATTGAAAGCCTCATGCGCTAGTACCTCTTGCCTCAAGTTCCCAGAACTTTGCGGTTTTACCCTGAATGACGTCACATTTTCAATCTCTTTTTTTTTTTTTTTTTTTTTTTTTTTTTGCACAACAACTTTCAATATTTAGTATTTACTGCTGTTCACACTTAGCTAGATTAACGTGATGGTGTTGTGTTTAGTATGTTGCTTTGGTTTTTTTTTTTTTTGCTTGTCTTCTCTTCTTTTCTCTCAACAGGTGATCCAGGAGATTTTTTTTCTTTGTCTTTGTAAGTGCCCTTTCTCACTGTCCCTTTTCCCTTCTGTTTTTCTTTTCCTTCCTCTCTTTCTTTCTCCTTTCCTATCCCCAGTCATGTCTGTCCCATCTGTAACAACTGAAAATAAAATAAATAAAAATAACTAAGTTTGATCAAATGGACCAATACGGCAATGCCATGATGATCCATTTGGCAAAATAAATCCATTTGGTATCCTTGTTGGTCTTCAGACAACAATTCTGACGGCTAAAGAACCAAATGGGACAGACAAAAAAAAAAAAAAAAAAAAAATTTCAATCTCTATCCTGGTGGGCGGTCTCTAGTCAAAATGCCCGGGCCGATTTTTTGTCCCAGTCCAGCCCTGGGGTCCGTTCTTCGTACCTCGCTAAGTAAGTTAGCCGGATTTGATTGTTGACGATTTCGCGTGATCTTGGATCGTTCGGTTCTCCAAGCTCATCTGGGACTTGCTGTCATAGCAACAGATCCGTGGCGTAAACCTGCTCGGGAGCAGGTTTACTTTATGTAAACAGGATTAGATCGCGACCACTCAGGTATGTCCGCTGCAGTTATATGAAAGCAACAGCGATATTTCTCCACTGTTTTACCATAAATAAATATTATCAATGTAACTAAAGATAATGTATTTGATTCTTTTATTGATTGCATACAGATACATACAGGTCATTTCCGAAAAAAGGAAATGTACTATTAATCATTCTATTACATGTAGTAGATCATGTCAGATGTAATTCATATTTTAGAGTAGTAATAGTAAATTACTACGTGCAATCAAGATGAGAGACCACGGCTATAAAAGCGAAGGTGGATTTGGGAAGTCTGTCGCAGCCATGTCCCTGTCCGTTTGTACGCGAGCAAGGAAGGTGCAAGATTGATAAGGAGAGTTTACAGAATTTAGCGTATATTGCGGGATAGACAGGATCCTTTAGCTCAGCGCGACGGTGTGCTCATAAAGAGATATCGATTCTCCCGTCAGGGTATTATTTACTTTCTTCCTCCCTCTCTCTCTCTCTCTCTCTCTCTATATATATATGTATATATACTTACTGTACTGTATATACTTACTCCCGACTTACTGTGCATGCTTCAGTCACCCCTTGCATGGGAACAGGTAAAAGTGATGGAGTGTTATGTAAAACTACACACAAAAAAACCCACAATGTCAATAAATGTCACAGTACAAAAAAGGGTGTGACGAGGGGTGCAGGACCACCACCTGTCTTTATTTGCTCTGCCCTTTTCTTGGTTGCTGTTATAAACAAACAAACAGATTATTCCAGGGTCTCTTGTCATAGACTAAAAGCAATATAAGTGATAAATATTACCATTCTGTGGAATATTCTTATATTTCACTTTTACTTGTTCCCATGTTCTAGTGGGTCCTGTTGTGGCTCTAATGTGAAAGAGGATATAATGTAATATAATATAATAAATTACTTACGAGTTTAATTTGTCAGCAACTTTCTGCCAGCCCTCTCTCCTTGCTTTTGCAGCCTTTGCAGTGTTCCCCTGCATTTTAATTAAACTCTGAAACTCCTGAAATCCCTCAATCAAGAGTTCTTGGTCTGCTGCCGTGAAATACTGAGCGCGCTCCTTCAACATCTTCGCCGACCAATCACAGGGTTGCCGATCAATGTTTCTACTATCGATGCGTAGCCCCTTTTAAGCCACCCAGTGATCTCAGATTACTTCATCCAGCTATACTAATCGTCAACAACAGGTGTGTTCGGAGAACCGGATTAGCGAGCTCAAAGTTAGCGCGATGATTTGATCTTGGATGTGTCATTTGATCTTGGATGTAGTAAGCGAGGTACGAAGAACGGGCCCCTGGTTACTTAAATATAGTTAAGTGTTTCAGTTGCCTAACCTAAGCGGTCTCCAGGTCTTCAAGTTCTGATTGTGCAAAAGTGAGGGTTTTTTTGTTTACATTTCATTTTCATTTAATTAATTTTGCTTTTGTTTATTGTTTGGTTGGATTTAGGCACAAAAAAGAGTTCACAGTTTACTCAGAAAGTCCTCATCAATTTTGTTGGTGGCTTCCGTAGTCATGAGTCTCTCCCCATCAATTAAATAACTAATGACCTAAAAATAAAGAACACCAGGACAGTCAGCTTTGTTTTTCACTTAGACCAGGGGTCCGTTCTTCGTACCTCGCTAAGTAAGTTAGCTGGATTTGATTGTTGACGATTTCGCGTGATCTTGGATCGTTCGGTTCTCCGAAGCCCATCCGGGACTTGCTGTCATAGCAACAGATCCGTAAGCGTAAACCTGCTCGGGAGCAGGCTTACTTTATGTAAACAGGATTAGATCGCGGCCACTCAGGTATGTCCGCTTCATTTATACGAAAGCAACAGCGATATTTCTCCACTGTTTCTCCATAAATAAATATTATCAATGTAACTAAAGATAATGCAGTATTTGATTCTTTTATTGATTGCATACAGATACATACAGGTCATTTCCTAAAAAAAGGGAAATGTACTAGTAATCATTCTATTACATGTATTTGATTATTTCAGATGTAATTCATATTTTAGAGTAGTAATAGTAAATTACTTCGTGTAATCAAGATGAGAGACCACGGCTATAAAAGCGAAGGTGGATTTGGGAAGTCTGTCGCAGCCATGTCCTGTCCGTTTGTACGCGAGCAACCCATTGCGGAAGGTGCAAGATTGATAAGGAGAGTTTCCAGAATTCAGCGTATATTGCGGGATAGACAGGATCCTTCCTGTCCTTCCTCCTCCCTATATATATATATATATATATATATATATATATATATATATATATATATATATACATATATACACATACACACGAGGGGTGCAGGACCACCACCTGTCTTTATTTGCTCTGCCCTTTTCTTGGTTGCTGTTATAAACAAACAAACAGATTATTTCAGGGTCTCTTTTCAAGAGACTAAAAGCAATATAAGTGATAACTATTACCATTCTGTAGAATATTCTTATATTTCACTTTTACTTGTTCCCATGTTCTAGTGGGTCCTGTTGTGGCTCTAATGTGAAAGAGGATATAATGGAATATGATATAATAAATTATTTACGAGTTCAATTTGTCAGCAACTTTCTGCCAGCCCTCTCTCCTTGCTTTTGCAGCCTTTGCGGTGTTCCCTTGCGTTGTAATTAAACTCTGAAACTCCTGATATCCCTCAATCAAGAGTTCTTGCTCTGCTGCCGTAAAATACTGAGCGCGCGCCTTCTACATCTTCGCCGACCAATCAAAGGGTTGCCGATCAATGTTTCTACTATCGATGCGTAGCCCCTTTTAAGCCACCCAGTGATCTCGCATTACTTCATCCAGCTATACTAATCGTCAACAACAGGTGTGTTCGGAGAACCGGATTAGCGAGCTCAAGGTTAGCGCGATGATTTGATCTTGGATGTAGTAAGCGAGGTACGAAGAACGGACCCCAGGGGTCGGCAACCTGCGGCTCTTTAGTCCTTATAGTGCGGCTCCGCATGGTTTGGGAAAATAAATTAGAAGTATTTAGCTGAAGTGTATTTTGATTATGTTGGTTCTTTTTTTTTTACTTGTACTTCTAAATTGGAAGATTATTGTGATAGGCCCTAAATAAATATAAAAATAAAATTATATTCTAATATTTTTTCATCCTTCAAAATAAGCGTCACACTAGCGGAAGACGGTATACCCGCAGAAACGCCGTGCATTTATCGAGACTTTCAACCCCAGGTAGGTCAATTATGGATCTTCGGATCCACATTATGTCAGCAGCTGTTCTCCACCGTGAACTATGTTAAAAACAAAACCGCTCACGCCTCGCAGATGACAGCTTACAGTCCTGCGTAAAGATGAAAGCCCCGATTTGCAGACGCGGTGTGCCTAGGTTTGGGAGCTGAAGTCTCATTGTAAACATATCACGGCAGACCCGACGATGTTTGCATGAACACGCTTTTCAGCATCTCTTTATTGACCACTTTTCACACACGGTTGCTGTACGCATACAGCCGGCTGTAGCGTCTCAGCTCACAGCCCGACAACAAAACAGCATAGATAGCACAGACTTTAAGGCGGCGAGGCGTGATTGCGGGTGCCGCTCAGGTGCGTCCGCCTTCCCTGCAGCGGCGCTGCAGACCACGCCCCGCCGCACACGTTAACCTGGTAAAATGCATATTTAGGCAGAATTTTGCAAATATCTATTTTTCATCTTTTCGCGGCATAGTGCTTTTTTTCCAATTATTTTTTAAAAGTCAGGTCAAGGCTCCAAAAGCCCAAAGGCGATATAAGAGAGGCGGCTCACAACAGTTTTTGTTTGCTACATGGATCATTTTAGTTCAACTGGGTGTCTTTGCTTTTGTTATATTTCTTTAAGAGTTCAAAATGTGTTGATTACATAAATAAAATGTAATTTTCTCTGTAGTACTTCATGGATTTTATAAGCAACACGCCTTAATTGTTCACACAAAGCATAAAGGTAAAAAAACAATATATACAGTGTTATCTTCATTTTAAATGTCAAAAAGTATTTGCGGCTCCCAGTGTTTTCTTTTGTGTGGAAACCGGGTCCAAATGGCTCTTTGGGTGTTAAAGGTTGCAGACCCCTGACTTAGACTGAAGCCTCAGGTGCCCTTAATCTGTTTCAACAACACTATCCTCAGCGTGAAAGGCAGTGGTAAAATCATGTCGTTGCTTGTTCAGATAGCTCAATACTCTGAAGCCTTCTTTCTTTGGAATGGTGAGCAATGTCAAATGCCTTGGATAAATCAATAAACCAGTACTGCAAAACATGCTTTCCTAACCAAAGACTTAATTATACCACTGACCGCCTTTAAGTCTGCATTACTGGTACTATGCTGTTTTCTTCTCACTTTAGTTCGTTGCTTAGCCTCTCTGGTTATTGGAGTTAAGGTATCTGCCATTTGCCCTTGACTGGGTATAGTACTCCTGCTACTATTATTATTGTTAGTAGTAGTAATCGTAATACTTATAATATTACTAATATTAGTAGTATCATTGTATCATTTCAAAACGCACTTTTAAAAAAACTTAGGAAATCTACAAATTTGGTGACCAGTGCACCGATGCTGGCTTCAGTTTTGCTCTTCTGTTCTTCAGACAGTTGTTTTCAGACAACAGATACCTTGTCCTGCTTTTACACCTCAGCACAGGAATGATTAAGTGATTACAACACGCTGCCTTCACTTTAAAGATGGCTGTCATTCTGTCTGTAAATGAGCAGAGAAATAAACAGGGTACAGTGCATAAACACTCATCACTTAAAAAGTAGCACTTTTCTCACCCTGAAAACAATATCCAATCACAAAGTCCAACAGTCTGTGATGTTAAAACACTTAGCACAGCGGCAACAATTATGACCACAGACACAAATGTGAAACAAAACCAGCATAAAAAGCGATCGCCACAGTGACTCTGCTTTAGACACATGAATAGAGGCTGTAGCAGGAGACTGCTTCAACAGGATTGTTACCTGTCAAATTTCAGGGTCTGGCTGCTGGGGTCGGCATGCACTCAGCTGTCACTCTGGGTTCTGGGCTAGTTTAGGATTAGCATGCTGCCTGTGCAGACGCATGCAAAGAACCAAAGTTGTGTTAGCAGCATAATGCGGTTGTTTGTGTTCTGGATGCAGTTAAAAACATAAATGTCCATATCCACACTTTAAAGTGTCACTTTTTCTTTTTGTGAAACGTGAACTGAAATCAGCCAATTGCAGCACGAGTGCAAGAACCAGTAAGCGGGATCGATAGGCAGACAGACTGACAATTCCAAGGAATTGGACTACTGGTTTTCTGTAAGAAGCGGTTCTCGATTTCCATCACAAACCATGCTGTTGTTTTGTTTTTTCTCTCATCATTTCAAGACATCATTAGTTGAAGTTTTGCAGAAACAGTGCAAATATCTATCAAAATAATATTTTACAGCATCCTTTTATGGGCGATCATGGCTCAAGAGTTGGGAGCTCGCTTTGTAATCGGAAGATTGCCGGTTCGAGCCCCGGCTTGGACAGTCTCGGTCGTTGTGTCCTTGGGCAAGACACTTCACCTGTTGCCTGCTGGTGGTGGTCAGAGGGCCCGGTGGCGCCAGTGTCCGGCAGCCTCGCCTCTGTCAGTGCGCCCCAGGGTGGCTGTGGCTACAACGTAGCTTGCCATCACCAGTGTGTGAATGTGTGTGTGAATGGGTGGATGACTGGATGTGTAAAGCGCTTTGGGGTCCTTAGGGGCTAGTAAAAGCGCTATACAAATGCAGGCCATTTACCATTTATATCCAATTTATATTTTGGTGCTAAATTTAGGCGCAAAAGGTAAGGTGATTATCTCCCTTAGAACAGGCAGACCCCACCACATAAAATGGAGTCTGTGACTACATACCCACTGCTTGTCAAAAGTCATACACTGAGTGTATGCCTGCTCTAATTTTTATTTAGTGTGCTTGTTTTTGTCAGGAATCATGTACAAAAAAAACATTGTGTCTGAGAAAGCTGTCAGTGCCAGCATTTGGCCTCAAACTAATCATCAGACCACAAAGCACACTGCCATGACCTCAAGCTACAGCTACACCTACCTCCAAGTCAGCCAACTATTTTTATAAGCCCTGCTTCACACGTTGTGTTAAGTCAGTGTGGCGGTTACATGGTTGTCAGCCAGTTCCCCTTCACTCTCACACTTGCGCGCACACACACACACACACATTGGCCAAGGCTCATTAAGCTCCTTCCCAAGCTCCTCATTTTGTCCCTAATTAGGGGAACCAATGGTTTTGCAGGATCTGGTCAACCTCTAAGTCACTTCAAGCAAAGATATCCTCCCCACAGTACTGTTGAGAAGCCATTAGAAACTTTCAGGACATTGGATGCTGACATGTTTCACCTTTAAAGCGCCTGTGTGACTAGCCTGTCATTGCTGACTGATTGCTGTGTATTTACTCCAAAATGTAATGGGTGTCACACAAAAGTGATCTGTGGAGCTCCGAGGCAGCAGAAAGGGACTGTGTGTCACGCCACACAGCTCTCTGTCTCTAGCTCGCCTTTAATGCATCTTCTATCATCCCACAGACTGTCTCCTCGTCACCCATCTATTCATCTCCCCTCTCAATGGCTCCCTCTGTTCCCCTCGACTCACTATTTCCTCTTCATCCCTCTGATGTCACAAATTCAGATATGATAGAACACACACCCTTGGACACTGCAGCTTTGTTTGAAAAGAGAGCGATCAGTGGATGCGAAGAGCTAGGGAAGGGAACAAGTCAACAGTGCGGTTATTTTCCAAAGCTGCAGGAGACTGTAAAATGCAGAAACAAAGGAATACATGTAGGCTAAAAACATGCATGAATGCTTCTGAAAAGGCCTGCGTTGTGTTGCTGGCTTGTCTCATCCCTGTGACTCGGAGCCAGCCGTGCCTGCCAGGGCACTACTGTTGAGTCTATTTCTGTTATCTGCTCTCTTTCCCGCAAAGAAGAAACAGCTGACCGCTAATATTGCTACCTGGGAGGGGGTGGGACAAGACTTCTCAGACCTGGTGCTGTCTCAGAAATACATATGCTTACAAAGGATCACACACTTGGCTCTCGGCTGACTTTTGTGGCACCCGTTGGGAGGATTTGTTGGCAAAGTCGCATAAACCCGCACTTGTGTTTCAATGACAAAACGAAAAGAAAAACACAGTCAGTGTTTGGAAGGTCTAAACAACCATTTTGTTTCTTTTGTAGTTAAACTGTTTAGTAGAATTAATTCTGTGTTGACATATGACCCTCAATTCTGCTTCTTTGCCCCTGTAGTGTACAGAGGCCTTTTCCTGTTAAAAGGTAGTTCTTCCTTTCCACAGTCACAAAGTGCTTGCTTTGTTACTAACCCTTTTTTTCTTCCAAATCTTGACAATCGGGTACAACTGTTAATGATTCTAACTGACCCATTTAAAACAAATCTAAAAAGTATATTTTGCTTTTATCTGATCACATAGTTGTGGCTGTGGTTGGGCGTCATTGGCAGTCATGATATAGACCTCCCAGGGTTATTAACCTGAGCCAACAAATTTAAGTCATCTGAACATTTAACTTAAAAATCAAGAATAAGAAGAGGTCAAAATGTGTTAAAACAACAACCATGAGATTTTGGAGAATGCAACATGTCTTAAACAGAGACAGTGGCATAGGTTCAAAGTAAGGTTTGGTGAGCTTGGAGGGTCATGGGCTGAATTAAAGTTCCTGACAGTGATGGGGATTTTACATGTGTTAAATGCATCAATAAAGGAGAGCAGAGAGTTGAGTTCAAAAGGATAATGCACAGAGGACATTTGCAATCAAGCGGCAAGGGTGTATTTAATATAATGTGACCTTTTCAAGCCTACTGTTTGCATCTGACCTGGAATGCATACGCAGCATCGGGCTTTTCAAAGCCAACAAGAATTTCATTATTCTGAGTTCTAATGGTGTTTTATTGCCTTAGGGTTTTTACACAATATCATGTTGAACAGATATTGATTCAAGCTCAGAAATGTTGATACAAATATTTCATATTAATCACAGAGTTCTGATACTTTCAGGGTAGAAACGACATTTCAGTATAAAACATATCAAGGTGCAAGGCCTACAAGAATTCCCAGTATCAAGAGTTTTTTTGGCTGTTTTTCAATAACATCATTCAACCTTAGATCACTTGTTGAGATGCCACACTTTTTTTAAATTAAAATATACAGTACAGTTTTTCAGGGACAGGAACTTATAAGGGTGGGGATTATATGTTCCCTGTCGTGGTGGTTCTTGACTTAAGTCTTATCCGAGAACTGACTGCGTTTTAGAGCCCCCCATTAGCATGATGTGGAAAATTGACATGTCAGAGTTTAATATTTTGATATGCAGAGAAGAGCAATTACCACTTTAACTATTTTTAAAGTAAAGGAAATCCAATGATAACGGTAATTATAATAATAATAATAATAACAATAATAATAATAATAATAATACAATTTCTGAAGTTTTACAGAAACAGCAGCCGACCATTCATGCTGCATATCCAAGACTGGACATTGCAGCAGTAGCAGAGATGAGGGAGGCTCCTTGCACCAGAAGGGGACAGTGAATGACAACCCATTTTGTTGGCAAATAGGACTGCTGGCGGTCAGTGAGTGATAGCAGGCTGACTGCCACAGAGATGGGCTCAAAGCGCTCATGTGGCTGCACCGTCTCTACTTTCACCTCTGCTAGGATTTCACCCTGCTTTGTCATCACCTATTACTAAACACAGTTTGAGCACATTTGTTGTGTTTTACTGCAAGTAAAATCCATAAAGCATAAAAACATTCATTATTATATCCAGGTTTAAAATTGGCTCAAGGAAACAAATAAAGGCTAGATGATGTCAAAAGGGGCACAGATGATTACACCGGCTGTGTCTTTATTCATACCATAATGTTAAAAGAAGGCATACTCCAGTAAGCACTGTGGATAGGTACAGGGGATTTTGTTTGTTTTTGTTTGTTTGTTGGAAAACATTAATGTCAAACTCAAATCAGAATAAGTGCGTGTAAATGTAACCCTCTCTCCCTGACAAAGCTTCACACTGCTTTGAAAATGCATGCAAGACTTGTATTTCAGCTGGTGGGTCTAACATCGCTGTATCTAGAAATGCATTTTAAAAAAAAATAACACTGAGAATACGTGTTCAACAACGCGCGTATGCAACGAGTCAAGTAAAGTTAAGCATATTTACAAAAAAATTTATTTTGCTGAGATTAATCGTCAGAATAAGAGTTGTCCTTACTCATTCTCGGAATTCCCTAAATGACGCTCTGGTTCCAGTTTAACCTCTGTGAATGAGCGACCAGTTGTTAAATTACACGGAGATAAGTGGCGGTTCCTCCCTAGAGGAACGCGCCTTCTTCCATCCTCTGGGGCTCACCAGCTCAGGCAGCGACTGTCCACAGCGGTGCGACTCCCTGAGCGCAGCACGGTTGGGTGTGACTTGAGCATACAGCGCTATATACCCTCAACTACACTGGACAGTACAGGGGTTGCAACACAATAAATCTACAGGTATTTTGCGAGTTCGGTATCTTTTTTTTTTCTTTTATTGTGGCAACAAAAAGGGGAAAACGCCTAATGTTAATTCACAAAACAAAACAAGAAGTGCACACACGTCGAAACTAGCTGTGCTGATGACATATGTGTGCCTTAAACTTCATAGTTAGCAGCAAGAGTTACATTTTTTAAAGGACAGAGAAACATTTTACCTTGAGTAAGTTACCAGTCCATCTGATGCATAATGACAATGGTCAGAGCTCGGTGCATTCACGGGGATTCGACAATTCCAAAAGACGGTAAGTCCTAAGATAAGTCCACAAAAAGTATGATAATGAACGGAAATCTCTTCTTATACTGAGCCAAATAAATGTGACGTTACTGGGATGAAGAGGAGGTTAAAACTCAGACAGGAGTTCTGAATGTCTGTTAGTTCCGACTGCGCGCCCTATGCAAGAAACAGGTACAAAAAATCCCGACTGCCGCTGTTATTTTCTTACATTGTTCCCAAAGATAACGTCCCCGCTCTTCATTAAATGTGAAAATAAAATCCTCTTTTTAAGACAGTAATATTTTATTTAGTTAAATTCCACAAATTCTATGATTTCCTCTGAGAAAAGTTATTCTCCAAATCTGAAATTCTCTCGTCCGCAGGTCGCACAGCCATCCAGGTGAATGTGATCGTTGAATGGAGCGGCGCATCAAAGAGGGCTCGCGCGTGTCTCGGGAACCGCCGTCCCCAGCTCGCGGCTCTGGAGCGTCCTTGCCTGCCTGTGTGTCCGCGCGCAGCAACAGCCGGATTCCTTATTTGAAGCCCGGGGCTCGCGCTGCAGTCAATGGTTTGAAATTGTACCAACATGACTTCCAGGCAAGTCTTTCAAAATAAAATAGATAAATAGAGGCGAAAACGTTGATTGAGTAATACACATACAGACACACGTGTATGTGTCTCTGTGTGTGTGTGTGTGTGTGTGTGTGTGTGCGCGCGCGCGCGTTGGTGATGGATGCTTTGATGTATTTGTGTATGAATTGCTGATATATGTATTCTTAATTACACTTAAAAAGTACTTTACTGACTTTACTCAAAAGTCAAATTATTTTAACATTCCCAAATTGCATTTTCAATACTGAAATCCCAAAACACATCTTGTTTCTGTTGCACACTACAGCTGTACGTTTATAAAAAAAAAAAAATCCTACAATAAACTGAGGTTTCCCCATGGGAGTGCTTTTATGTTGAAGGTAAAAGCATCCGCTTTCCTGCCAGATTCTGTCTTTACTGTGTTCAAAGCTGGGAATGGGGGGGTGTCACTCAGTAGAAAATTCACCCATCAGCCCCCTCTTCTGGAGTCAAACAGCCTCAATTGGATGTTGTGTCAGGGCAGTGGCACCACCTACATTAACACACAGAAAGGGAATGTTAATAAATTGCCATACAGTTTTTTTTTTTTTTTTTAACAGGTTATATATATTCAATAAATATACACGCATCACACACAGACACACTCTATCTACGGCTACTATTAGTCTCTGGGAAAATCTCAGTTTCGCGCCTTTGAAATTATGCCTTTAACCTCTTAATATCAACATACTCAACAACTAGATCAGGGTATTGTTTGTGTTTGGGTAATGCTTTTCATAGAATTTTAACCTGTTTGGAATACTTACATTGAAAAGCATTTGAGACAAAAAACTGTAATGTCAACATTTATGGGATGTCATTAGAAATTTAAAATACTAGTTTCTGAAAATATGCATATTAAACTTGTGGCTACAATAAACCCAACCATAATCCATAACCTTGATGGGTTGCTGGTGACCTGGCAGATGGTAACAGGTTTATTACCAAGAGACACAACTTTAGTTTTTCTTTGCAGTGAACTCATAAACAACGAGTGCTATAGTGCTGCAATATTAAGAAAATGAACTGGTTCCTTGTGTAATGTTTAACTTCTTTTATCCTAATATTTTCATAATGTGCTTGAGTGCCACATATAGAGTACTACATAAAAATTAAGCAAGTAAGTAACTGGAATTATTAAAAAAAAAACAACAACATTATTTCAGTTCATGTTCCTAGTTGCACTTTGCTTTTGTAATAGCACCACATGGCTTCTGGGATTCCATGGAGTTGTGGCCCCAGGGTGTTGATAATCCAGCCATGAGAATGTGTCAGTTATTTCAGATAAATATCAAAGCAGTGACTTTTCTCTTTATTTTCACTATTAATCTGTCTTATTTTCTGAATACATGGAATACAACGTAATTACCGACATTCTTTAGACAGCCTGTTTTGGTCAGTTTTACTGTGCAAAACATGCATTATACGGTATGTGCAGCTATATTTCCATAGAGGAAATACGTTTGTGTGCATTTCTGCAAGATACTGTATTGACCTACATTGGATAATTTGAAAGAGTTCTGACCCACGCAATTTCAAGGCCTTGAGCTGAATGTGAACCCATCAGCTGAAATGCACAATGACAACAGTAACTCACCCATGTATATACTGAAATGCAAACAGCAATTAGTGGCAACAGTGTGCTAAAAATCGCTGAGAGAAAGAAATTCTAACATGATAAAATGAGGAAATCCATTCCTCATCAGTGACGACCCCAACTCAAGTGAGATGCGATAGTATATTTCGGGTTATATTTTGGGATAGCTGTACAACATCTCCAAAAACGTTCTATGGATGCCTGGTCAGATGCCCCAAACACCTCCGATAACTGCTTTCAACTGGAAAAAGCTGTTGTATTCTAAGCTTTTCTTGGATGTCTGAGCAGGTGCCAGTAAGCCTAGTTTTTTTTTCAGTTCAATTACAGTTTCAATTAAATTTTATTTATACAGCACCAAATCACAACAACAGTCGCCTCAAGGCACTTTATATTGTAAGGTAGACCCTACAATAATGCATACAGAGAAAAACCCAACAATCATATGACCCTCTTTGAGTAAGCACTTTGGCAACAGTGGAAGGAAAAACTCCCTTTAACAGGTAGAAACCTCCGACAGAACCAGGCTCAGGGAGGGGCGGGGCCATCTGCTGTGACTGGTTGGGGTGAGAGAAGGAAGACAGGATAAAAGACGTGCTGTGGAAGAGAGCTATTGATGCTGATAATCTCAGTTTTCAGTCATTACAAAGGTTTGCAGCCTTAGATTAAGATCGGAGCATTCGTTGACTGTTAAAGTTAAATGTTTTGGTTTCTATGTCTTTAACAGAACAGCTTGACATAATGTCTGCATTACTTCTGATGGGGTCTAATGCTCCAGTTTGCTAAAATGTCCATGTGACACAAATGTTTTTAACTGGAGGAAACACTGGATCTTGGGGGCAGGGACCATAGCTAGAGATGCAGACTCATCTCACTCTTTATACTGAACTGCAAACAGCTTGTGATGAAGCCACAAACACATTAACCTCAAAATTAAGATTAAGATAAAATTAAGATATTCTGAGAACTAACGAATTTATGGAGCTGGAGTCTTTGAATTTTAGCTTAAGCCTCTCCACCCTTTGATGAACCCTGAAATCCTGTCAGTAAAATGTAATAGCCATGTTAAAATGTGATATATGTAACAGACTGTGTATTACAGACTTGGAATGCTTGTTCCTTGACAGTCTCTTATGTTATTGACGCTCCATGCATTGTCAAGCAACCTGTTGATACCCATTTTACATAACCAGTGTAATTTTGACCACATGCTGAAGTCATTTCACCATATTGGGATAGAGTGGAGTGTAAATAATATGCAGTGATTTGAATCTCACCTTGAACAGAAGTGTGATCACTGACATAAGAGGCAGTCCTCAGCATTTCATTAAGCTTTGCCACATGGAGGTGAAAATGGAAAACTCCAACGCAGCGTTCTTCGTTTGGAAAAGCCCTGCTCTTTCAACACCGCTGCAGTTTTGAGGGCACAGTTATGGCTGATGGTGGATAAAGTTCTATTTTAACTGAATCATGGAGCTATAGTCAACTGCTGTCTGACTGGAGAGTGTGAAAGAGACAGCTCTACCAAAGTTGTGCTGTCTTTGATTTTTAGAGCATTTCTAAATAAACTACAGTATGTACCTCACTGTAGGCCATATTTTTTTGGTCACTGACCATCGAAGAAGTCTGTGCTTCATTTTTGGGCATCTCAGTCTCTCACTAATTGGATGTGCTTTGCACCAATATAGCGTTTGCATACAGCTTGCCAGCCAATCTTACTAACACAGGCAGATAACTTTGCATACTAGCTTGGTCCAAAAATGGTCATTTGGCTTAGAAAAAACATCATGAGGCTTCAAGCATTGGGGTAGGTTTTGGGGTGAAACGAGAGGCTGCACCAAGGCTCAGTATAGGATTAATATGTATTATGTTGGCATCTGAATTATGCAAAGTTACATTAGTAAAGACTAAGATTAAAAGTATGGAGCCGGAAATGAGCAGAATGGGTTACCTTTAAGTAAGTGCATCATGCTTCAACATACTCTGTTTTTATAGATTGGCTTCAACCACTCACTGGCAGGATCCCACTCGTCTATGATTCACTCCTCTAATTTAACAAATCTGAATATGCTGAGAGAAACTTTCCACTTCAACAGTTACAGACTGGCATAGTTGGAAGGCTTCAATCAGTTTATAAGTGAGGACAGTCAGTCGGGAACAGGGTCAAGTCCAGGTCAAATTCCAAAAGTGTTTTTTTTGTATGTTTGTTTTTTTTAAATGAATGATCAGATTTTGAGTTTATCATCACTGTAACCGGTTAGTGCTGTTGTGTTTGGAACTATCAGTTAATAGACTATTCAAGGGCTTTGCAGTATTGCAGTGCTGATTTCCAGTCTCCTACCTTTTTAACTTCAAGACCCAGTGAGAGAGAAGTTTTAATTAAGACTACCCTGAGTAAGTCCTGTGGAAGTTTTCAGATTCATTCTGAACCTTGATCACAAACCCAGACATTTATCCAGACTCATAATACTCATGTCTTCAGCCAAAAAGAGAACAAGACATGTAATTTTTGGTTTAAATGCTTTCAAAGGCATTTTATGACAGCATCCTCAGTCCAGGACTGCATATCTGAGGCAATGAAAGAAAAGGTTAAGGATCAGGCAAGTGAATGGCCAGGACTGCAGTGCTCTGGAAAGAACAGCCAGTATAAGTTGAGAGCTGCAGACAACCATAGATCAGGACCAAGGAGAGCTCCATCGTGTGCCACCTGGTCTTTATTCCCTTTCATTTCAGCATGTTCCTGTCCTTCACTAACCCTGTGTTTCCAAAATAACTTGTCACCTGCCTCGCAGTCCATTTCCCATCATTCTGTCATGTCCTCTCAAAAAGCTCAAGTTGGGCACATATGTACGTTGTCTCTCTGCCTGTTACTGAACGTAGTTTACCTTTTCTTTGAGAAATTAGAATTTGGTCCGACGGAGGCAATCTGGGTGGACATGTAAGGTGAGAGCTCCCAGACTCACTAACCAAAACTCCCTAAATTTACTTGAATTATTACTCTGACAGCATTTCACACTAATGGAGGGGAAAACTGGTCGTAAACAGAGAGGCAAGACACCAATGAAAACGGGAAAAGTTGAAAAACAAACAATGGAAAAAGACCCAGATGATGATAGCGACGAGAGTATGGATGACCTGCAAGCTAGCATCCGCGCTATCCACGAAGAGCTAAAAGCTACCAGGTTGGACATGAAAACAGACCTGAAAAATTTCAAAGACACCTTCTCCACGGAACTTATGTGTTTCAGAAAAGATATTGATAACAAATTAAACGAAATTGCCAGAGACTTAAAAGACACGATAAGTAGAGTGGATGGGGCAGAAGGGAGGGTGGCGGAGGTGGAGGAGTGGGCTACCGCGGCTAACGAGGCTCTGCTTCAAGCTATCCAAACACAAGAAAATATACAAGCTAAACTGACAGACCTGGAAGCCCGATCACGAAGAAACAACATTCGTGTTTATGGAATCCCAGAAGACACAGAGGGGGACAATCTACGGGAGTTCTTGGAAAAGTTTATTAAATCGGAGCTGTCCCTAAGTGATACTGAGCTGGGAATGCAAAGATGTCATAGAGCTCTCGGCCCGAAGCCACCGCCGAATGCCAGCCCCTGGTCAATAGTGATTAGTGATGGTAAATTCGATTCTTTTTACTGAATCGAGTTTTAATGAGTCACTCACCAAAGTGAATCGGTTTTCTTGAGTCATTTGAGTCACTGAGTCAGTTGACCAGAGAGTGCAAAAGTGTATATTTTCACTCAATAATATTTTCACTTAATGTAAATCCCACTGCTAAGATGAATGATTGTAAAAGAAAACAACTATTTTCTTTAGAGCAAAAAAGAAAAAAATTCTAAAGGGAACATTTATTTATTTTTATTTTATTTTATTGGTATTTTCCTTAAATGTGTCAAATATATATTTTCTCATCTAAATGTCCACTGAGCTGTGAGCCAGGGGGCGGTAAAGCGCCTTAACATTGGTTGCCAACCAAGAAGAAGAAGAAGAAGCTGTGAGCCAGGAGGGAGGGGGTGAGTGAGTGATTCGTAACAGGAAGGGAGGGGGTGAGTGAGTGAGTCAGTGATTCGTTCAACTCGTTTGAGCTGTGAGCCAGGAGGGAGGGGTGAGTGAGTGAGTGATTCATTCAACTCGTTTGAGCTGTGAGCCAGGAGGGAGGGGGTGAGCACAGCAAGGGAGGGGGTGAGTGATTCGGTGATTCGTTCAACTCGTTTGAGCTGTGAGCCAGGAGGAGGGGTTAGTGAGTCCTGAGTGATTCGCTTATGCTATGATTCAGCACAGCAAGGGAGGGGTGAGTAACTCAAATGTGCTGTTAGCATGCTAGCTGAGCGATGCTACTGTGAACTGAGGAGCTATTGTCTTGATGTGAGCTTCTACTCAGGGTTTTTTCTTCCAGTTCAGAGCAGAAATGTTTTTGTTAAGAAACTGGCTGTTGTTTTTTTCCCCACTATTTTAATTATAAGCTAGATATATTTCTACTAATGGAATTAGTTTGCTAACAGCAACAGGGATGAGTCAGTGAGTCAGTTGCGCTTGTGAATCATGATTCACGAGTCAGTAAAGTGATTCTTGAGTATTGAACGATTCGTTCACGAATCAAACATCACTAATAGTGATTCACTTTCTGGAGTACAGAATTAAAGAACTGGTGCTTCGCTCTGCTTGGAAAAAGAAAGAGGTCGTTCTGAACGGAGTGAGAATCTACTTTGACCAGGACTATCCGACTGAAATTCAACGGAAAAGAAAGGCTTACGCCCCCATCAGGAAAGTCCTTAAAGAAAAAGGAATTCGCTTCCAGACCCCGCACCAGCTAAACTCCGTGTCTTCCTCAGTGACGGCACCGTAACTTATGACAGCGCAGCGGAGGCCACGGAGGATTTGAAGAAAAGGAAGGTTCTGAGCTTTGCAGGAGAATAGACCCGATCTGCGGGACGCAACACGGGAAAAGCTGAAGAACCTTTCCTGGGAGACAGCGGGGACGCCGGAACCGTGATGCACGTCAAGAGAGAGCGAAGATGATGCTCCAGGCATTTCGACCACGAACCAAGGGACACAGTTTGATCATGTCCTGAAAACTTGAGAAATTCAGTTTCTTTACCGATTTGACTTTTCCTGGGTAAGGATTGACACTTCAGCTTTACACTGAATATGTCATGGTCCTGGGCCACGTTGGTCCAGTATTCTTAGTTTTCATGTATTATGTTCCTTATTTAGGCCATGCTTCCTGAGTTGCTCTGTTACGTTGTTTCCTTATGTGTTTTTCCCCTTGTGACTCTTACCCCTGTGTGCCCCTCTGTGTATCTGTGAGCCCTCGTCTCTCCTTGTGTTTTATTCCATGTTTTACCCAGCCCGTTATGTCTGTGGTCTCTCTCCTCCTGTCTGAACCTCTGTGCACTTCCTGTTTTACTTTGACAGTCTCCCGTCAGTGTTGCGTTCACTCCTGTTGTGTCTTGTTATGATTATCAGTGTCACCTGTGTTCCCCGTGTGCTCCCACTTCCCTCATTAACCCTCTGTGTATTTATGTCTGCCTCTCCCTCAGTTCTGTGTCGCGTTCTCCCTCATAGCTGTGTGATTCTCCCTGTGGCTCCTTGTGCTTTAGTTTTCCCAGTTTAGTTTTGTATTGTTTATCGTGTCCCCCTATACCAGCAATAAAGCTGTGTTTTTGAGTTTACCTTTGTCTCTGTGAGTTTGCGTTTGGGTCCTTCTCTTGCCTACACACAGCCGCACTGTGACAGAATATAATTTAGGGTAAACGTTTAGGTTTCATTTTACATCCAAATATATACTGAAAGTTAAATGTCTGCCTTAGAGCACTTAGAGTTAAGACACTGCTCTGGGAGCGTATTTTCCTGGTTAGTTTGATTGTTTGATTACTTCTTATTTTGTGATATTTTGTTTATGCCTCAGGAGATGTCACTTTACACAGGAGAGGCCCCTCGTGAAACGAGAGCTTTCCTCTCCAAAAGGTTTTTGGGGAATTCTGTTTTTGAGTACAAACCACAGTTCTCTCATTTGTTCTTTTTTAGTTCAAGTTCAAGTTTCAAATTTTGACAAATGTATGTTGTGTGTGGGTTGGTTTTTTTTTGTTTATTTGTTGTTGTTTTCTTGTTTTGTTTTATCACCCAGGTCTTACAAGGTAAATGCTTTGACTTATACAAGACATGTCATTTCAACAGTACAGTTTAGTAACCCTTAATGTTAATGGGTTACAAAACCCAGTTAAAAGAGGTAAGCTCTTTGCTAAAATGAAAAAAGAAGGCCATCATATAATTTTTTTGGCAGGAGACCCACCTAACCGAAAAGGGCATGAAAAACTTAAGTACCCCGGATTTAAAACATATTTTATTCATCAAATACAAAGGAACCAATAGGGAGTTGCAATTCTGATTTCAAATAAAATCTCTTTCCAGTTGTTTTACAAATTGCAGGTAAGGAAGGACGATACATTTTGGTAAAAGGAATCCTGACTCTAAAGTAGTGACGCTACTTAATATTTACAGACCTCCTGGACAGGACAAATCGTTAATAAGGACCATATTTGATTTAATTGTTATGGAGACATCAGGTGTCCTGATATGTGGTGGAGACTGTAATGTACAATTACACCCTACCTTGGACTCCTCAAACTTATTAAAAAGCAGAATCGGAATCTCTTTATGTAAGAAAGATGCTTAATGAGGTTGGGCTGATTGATGTGTGGAGAGAATTTCATCCTTCTTTAAAGGCATATACATTTTCTCCCACCCGCATGGTGTCTACTCAAGAACTGACTATTTTTTATGTGCAAATCAGAAAGACCGAGGATAGTAGAATGTAACATTGGACCCAGAGACGTTTCTGATCATTCGGCAGTGCACCTAAAGATACATTTGGATATTAAGCCTAGAAACATTGTATGGAGACTGAACACTAGCATTTTGAATGACCGAAAATGTGAAGAATTTATTACAAAAGAAGTTAATGACTTTTGGAGGTTAATGACAATGGTGAAGTGTCACCGAGTACCTTGTGGGATACCCGAAAGCAGTGCTCAGAGGAAAACTAATAATGTGGTCAGCGAGAAAGAAAAGGGAAGGAGAGAGGCAACAGACTATCATCACGAATAAGTTAAAAGAATTGGAACAAGCACATATAGAATCAAAAGATGATAGAATTTTAGAACAAATTAAAAATATTAAGGAGGAGCTAAACAATATTCTGGATAAACAAATAGAAGTCAAGCTAAAATATCTCAGACAAAACTACTATGAAAACGGCCCCAAAGCAAAAAAAAAATATTAGCATGGAAATTGCGCAAACAATTAACAGATAGAACAGTTACAAAAATTAAAAATCCACTTACTAAGACCTATTGCCATAAACCTGAAGATATAGAAGAATCTTTTGCGTTATATTACAAAGAGCTTTACACTCAACCCCAAATAATGGATTCATCACTAGTGCAAGGATTTCTGGAGTCTCTAGATTTGCCTTCCATAGGAGAAGAACAAAACAAAATACTAACTCAAGAGGTTACTAAAGCAGAACTTGATAAAGCTATAGCTAGGCTGAAGACAAACAAAGTGCCAGGAGGAGATGGATTCCCTGCAGAATGGTTTATATATGATATACCTTTATTAGTCCCACAAGGGGAAATTTCATAAGGCTGCCGACCTATTGCACGCAATGGCGGCACCATCTTACCCTCCGACCATACATACATTACACAAAAACATCACATGGGAAGACAGGTCAGAGAGGTATAACAATGGAAAATGCACCACATGAGGAAAGATAAGGAGAAAAAAATAACTCCTCCCAGACTGAGCTCCGACAGGGAGATCAGTTTGAGAACAGAAAAAAAAAACACCTCTGCACATAGCACATGAAAAAACTCTTAATACACCAAAGAAACACATGACAAGCAACAGGGGTGGGTAAAGGGTGAGAGACAGCCAATTTAGACAGCAGCCTATGCCCTGGTCTGCTTGATCCACCGTCAACATGGGAGGGGAATAAGCGTCGAAGGCGTTTGGAGGGGGGAGGGGGGATGAGTGTATGTCTGCATGTGTATATATGTCTGTGTGCGTGTGTCCAGAGTTCAATTCAATTCAATTCAATTTTATTTATATAGCGCCAAATCACAACAAAAGTCGCCTCAAAGGCGCTTTATATTGTACAGTAGATAGCACAATAATAAATACAGAGAAAAACCCAACAATCATATGACCCCTATGAGCAAGCACTTTGGCGACAGTGGGAAGGAAAACTCCCTTTTAACAGGAAGAAACCTCCGGCAGAACCAGGCTCAGGGAGGGGCGGCCATCTGCTGCGACCGGTTGGGGTGAAAGAAGGAAAACAGGATGAAAGACATGCTGTGGAAGAGACAGAGATTAATAACAGATATGATTCGATGCAGAGAGGTCTATTAGCACATAGTGAGTGAGAAAGGTGACTGGAAGGGAAAACTCAATGCATCATGGGAATCCCCGGCAGCCTACGTCTATTGCAGCATAACTAAGGGAGGATTCAGGGTCACCTGGTCCAGCCCTAACTATATGCTTTAGCAAAAGGAAAGTTTTAAGCCTAATCTTGAAAGTAGAGATAGTGTCTGTCTCCCGAATCCAAACTGGAAGTTGGTTCCACAGAAGAGGGGCCTGAAAACTGAAGGCTCTGCCTCCCATTCTACTTTTAAATACTCTAGGAACAACAAGTAGGCCTGCAGTGCAAGAGCGAAGTGCTCTAATAGGGTGATATGGTACTACAAGGTCATTAAGATAAGATGGGGCCTGATTATTTAAGACCTTGTATGTGAGGAGCAGGATTTTGAATTCAATTCTGGATTTATCAGGAAGCCAATGAAGGGACGCCAAAACAGGAGAAATATGCTCTCTCTTTCTAGTCCCTGTCAGTACTCTTGCTGCAGCATTTTGGATTAGCTGAAGGCTTCTCAGCGAGTTTTAGGACTTCCTGATAATAGTGAATTACAGTAGTCCAGCCTGGAAGTAATAAATGCATGAACTAGTTTTCAGCATCACTCTGAGACAGGATATTTCTAATTTTAGAGATGTTGCGCAAATGGAAGAAAGCAGTCTTACATATTTGTTTAATATGTGCATTGAAGGACATGTCCTGGTCAAAAAATGACTCAAGGTTTCTCACAGTGTTACTGGAGGCCAAGGTAATGCCATCCAGAGTAAGAATCTGCTTAGATACCATATTTCTAAGATTTTCAGGGCCGAGTACAATAACCTCAGTTTTATCTGAATTAAGAAGCAGAAAGTTAGCGGCCATCCAGGTCTTTATGTCTTTAAGACATTCCTGCAGTTTAACTAATTGGTGTGTGTTACCTGGCTTCATGGATAGATAGAGCTGCGTGTCATCTGCATAGCAGTGAAAATTTATGCTATGTCTTCTAATGATGTTGCCTAGGGGAAGCATGTATAATGTAAATAGAATTGGTCCTAGCACTGAACCCTGTGGAACACCATAATTGACCTTAGTGTCTGAAGAGGACTCTCCATTTACATGTACAAACTGGAGTCTATTAGATAGATAGTTAGTTCAGCTGAGACAGTGTCCTTCGCTCTGCCAGGCTAAGTAAACAGTCTTCCAGCCAACCCAGGTGGCCTTGCATAGAAAGGGAAGAACAGTCAAAACACAGTCGTTATCAGAGTGTTGTTGTTCAGCTCCAGCCTTGCAACCGCAGCTGGCGCCGAAGGGGTATCCGCATGAGTGATGGTGCTTTTTAGTTTTGTGCGAACAGCTCATATGAATTTCCAAGCAGTTCTACAGTCCAACACTGGTCTCTCAATCTTCCGTTGGAGAGCCGCGAGCTTCGCCATACTTGCGCTCTGTGATGTTGTCATTCTTGTGCCCAAAGAGCCGATTCTGAGAACTCACAACAGTGTGCCTCCCCGAGATGTCATCCAATTTATGCTCAGAGATGTTATGCCGAGCGAGCCCTTCCGAGATGTAATCCAGTCTGCACTCAGAGATCTTATTCTGAGTATTCACGGCAGCCGTAAGCCTTTCTAAGATCTTATCCATGCTGCCCTCAATGAGCCTCTTCCCATCATTTCAATCCCAGCGGGCAGCCTTGTGGGGGTTTGAACAGCTGGTTCCGCTTCCTTAGTTCTCCGGTAAGTCAGGGCCAAGCCAGCTCCGATCAGCCAGAACCCTATTACCATGGTTCCGAATAGGTAGATATCTTCAGCACTCAGGCTCACCCAAGCCCAAACTTCTCGTTGAGAAAGGGGTGTCAATTGCATTCAGAGACCAGTTGATCAAATCCATAATTCTCTTTTAGGTTTTAGAGAACAGACTGTGAGAGAGTGTTCCAGGAAAAGTAATACAAAAACATGAGACTAGGCAAGGACACAAGAGGCTAAACAGGGAAGCTAAGGGAGAGGAGGAGGAGGAGGAGAGGAGAAAAGTGCGACCGCCTTTGTCAAGAGCAAGAGCATAAGAGCTTAAGCGGTATAGGGACCTTTGTCACCAATGCTGTTAAAATGTTTTAATTATATCTTGAAG
Source organism: Oreochromis aureus (assembly GCF_013358895.1). Taxonomy (NCBI): domain Eukaryota; kingdom Metazoa; phylum Chordata; class Actinopteri; order Cichliformes; family Cichlidae; genus Oreochromis; species Oreochromis aureus. The sequence continues at coordinate 3,418,555 of NC_052952.1, read as the reverse complement.
GAGGGAGACTCCAGTATCCTGGAAACAAGCTATCATATCTGTGATTTCAAAAGAAGGGAAGGATAGATCAGAGTGTACCTCATATAGACCTGTCTCAGTCTTAAATATAGATTACAGAATATTTACTTCAATCATCGCAAAAAGACTGGAAAATGTTATTCCTGACTTGATTGACCATGACCAAACAGGTTTCATAAGATATAGACAAACACAGGATAATGTAAGAAGAGCATTATACCTAATGAATATTATGAGTCATAGTCAATTTAAATCAGTCGCTTTGAGTTTGGATGCAGAGAAAGCCCTTGATATGGTGCAATGGGAATTTCTTTATTTAGTACTAAAACAGTTTGGGTTCAAAGAGCAGATCATAGGCTGTTTAAAATCGCTATACAGTTGTCCAACTGCACGGATTAAAATTAATGGAAATCTGTCCAGGACTATTACACTGGAGAGAGGATGTCGCCAGGGTGCCCCTAAGCCCTACCTTGTTTGCACTTTTATAGAGCCCTGGTGCAATGTATTAGAGAAGACCAGAAAATCAAGGGCAGTCAAGTTAAAGGGTGGAGTATAAAATATGCTTATATGCAGATGACATACTTTTGACCTTGTCAAATCCGGACTCCAGTCTTCCCAAACTGATGATGAAAAAACACGTGTTAATTGCATGAGTGCACCAAAGTAGCCTTAAATACATGGGCTAAACAAAGTAAAAAATTCAATTTAGAAAGGAAAATGCGAATACTAAGGTGGGTAGGATATGATACAGATTTCACACCAGCACATTTGGATGGGGTGTTTAGAGAATGGACTTGGAAGGGTATTACAGCATACTGTAAAATCTCAACCAAAACAGACATGGACAGCTTCCTACAACTCAGTGAAATCGGTTAAATAAAACAGACTTTTACAGATACTTACAATTGAGACACCATTTTAATAAAAATATAAAAGTTGCAAGGGAGGATTGTGAGGAGGGAGGGCTCATTGATATGTTTGTCGACACATATAAAGGTAAAGTACATAAAAAACTGATCTCGAAACTGTACTCATGTTTACAATCATACAGGACCCACTCCACCCAGTATGTTAAGAACAGATGGGAGAAAGAAGCAGATATTACACTTACGTATGAAGATTGGTTGAATATTTGTAAAATAAACATAACTACCTCTAGCTCCCCTCTTTGGAGGGAATTTTCCTGGAAGAACAGTATGAGATTTTTCATTACACCTAAGTATAAATCACTTCAGAATGGCAAACCTGAATCCGGTAACTGCTGGAGGCAATGTGGTAAGACTATGGCTGACCATTACCATATATTCTGGGATTGTCCAGCTATTAAATCTTATTGGGCCGAAATACTAATGAGGATTAAAAAAGTAATGGGTTTTGAGATTGAGTTTTGCTTTGCTACAATATATTTGGGAAATGTACCAGTTGAGATGAATACGAAAGACAAATACCTTTTTAAAATATTCCTGGCAGCAAGTAAAAAGCAATAACTAGAAGATGGCTGGACTAGGACCCACCAACGGTTGGAGAGTGGTCAGCCATAGTAAAAGACATTTGTGAAATGGAAAAGATGACCTTTTTCTAAGACTCTGTAAAGACAAATTTCAAAGATATTGGTCAAAATGGTTTCGAGTATGCAAAAGGGTTGTGAATAATGTAGGGAAATGATCTTATTCATTCCCTTTCCATTCTGTTTTCATTTAACCTGATTTTCCGGGGCTTGACTGGTTTTAATACCTTATGATGCTGAATGGACACTTGTATAGACATGCACAAAAATATGTCAAAGGGTATAAGTGTGTGAGTATGCATGCGTGCACATGTAGATATGTATTATGTATGTATATGTAGATGTGTATGTAGACACTTGAAAGTGTGTGTGAGTATGGACATAGACGTAGGTATGGGGGTGTATACAAACAAGCAAGATGCACGAGGTGTCTCCAAGTGGAAAAACTACTTTTTAGTAACTTCCCATAGCCCTGGGTGGACCCCTCCCCTCCATTTTTTTTTTTTGGTTGTTTTGTTTTGTTTTGTTTATTTATCTTACTTATTTATATTATTATTATTGTTATTATTTTTACTTCTATTTAGTTGTTTAGCTTTTCCTTGCCATGTCTGTGTAAATGTTAATGTTCCTGTTCCTAAAATAAATAAAAATAAAGTAGAGAAATTAGAATTTATTTTGCCTGTTAAACCTTCACAATCTTGAAACAAAAATGAATTTTCACCATTGCCTGTAGATGATCTCAGGACTTCACAGCTGTGTATGAGTACCTCTTGAATAACACTTTACAGCAGCTGTTGGTATTCTCATGTGTATATGTACAGTGGTTTGGTGATCACATACTTTAACACTATGACACATTTCCCTATAGTGGTGTGTCTGTATTTTTAATACTCTCCGACATCTGACAGCTCCTTAATCCCTAAGCCTGACCTCACGCCAGAGGTGTGGACTCGAGTCACATGACTTGGACTCGAGTCATTAATTTTATGACTTTAGACTTGACTTGAAAAAATGTTCTAAGACTTGTGACTTGACTTGGACTTTTACACCAATGACCTGGGACTTGAATTGGACTTGAACTGGTTTACTTGAAAAGACTTTCACATATTTCACCCCAAATCTAAAAATTAACATGCATTTTATATAGAAAGCGTGCACCATTAATTCAATTCATTCATTCATTTATTCAAACCACACTCCGTACCTATATGTGCGTGAGCTGTAGCACAGCCAATCAAATTAACCAGATTTAAAAAAAAAAAAAAAACGCTCAAAAATGCTGCGGTAGTAGTTTTTTTTCAGGTACATAAACTATGAAGTAGTCAACAAAAACTGAAATGCAATATGCAAAACATGCAAGAAGAGAATCACAGACAGAGATGGAACAACTTCCAACTTTGTCCGACAGTTGAAGTTGCATAAAGAACGGTGGTGCTTCTCTTTTGCTACGATGAGATAGCTGACTTCATCTAACTAGCAAATGTTGTCCAGGCTACGTTGGTGATACTGTTATTTTTTTTAATGTGTATGATATTTTTGTCATGCGATTTTAAAGCCGGTCCTACGCATCCAAGAATAACATGCAGCTTATCTCAGAACTGTCAGTGAAAATTATTCTTGGAGCTAAGTTTAATTGAGCTGCATTTTATAGAGGTGCAATTTCACAATTTGTGTATATTTTCTAAGTTCAGTATTTCATCATGTGTTGAGAAAAACAGATTTAAAAATTACATGGTCTAATATTTACATTTAGCATATAACTGCAACATTCCTTTTTTTTTTTTTTTTTTTTAAAGACTCGAAAGGACTTGAAATTCAAAGTTTCAGACTTGTGACTTTACTCGGACTTTTACACCAGTGACTTGAGACTTGACTCTGACTTGCCTGACATTACTTGTGTCATGTCTCGGCTGTGTGCAGGCAGGCAGAGAGGAAGGACCCAAGATGCAGGACTCACGGAAGCGAAAGTGAATTCGAACAAACAGCTTTATTGCAGGGGATACCGAACAGAAAACTAACTATACTGAAAAACAACTAGACTGGCATGACAGTAAACAGAACACACAGGGAGTGAGGGCAGAAGACGTTAACGACGCGACACCGAGTAGGGGAAGACACAGACACTAAATACAAGAGGTGAACGGAGGAAGAGGAAACAGCTGGGAGACACGGCTGACGCTGATTACACTGACGAGACAGGAGAGCACAAAGCTGAACGCACTGACATAGGACACAGACCTACAAAATAAAACAGGAAGCACACGACAGACAGAGACACAGACGCAGACTCATAAGCAGGCATCATGGACAGACAGAGGGACAGGCAGAAGACTAAGCACAGGCAACCTAAACTAAACATGAGGGCACGATAACGAAACCTAAACCAGAAATAATCATCATCATCATATAGCTAAAGAAACAGAATATATTTATAATCAAAACAGTATCACCAAAGAAGAACTAATGCAAAACTAAACCAAAACATAAGAAACACAAAATGCTGGGTCGAACCGACCCAGGACCGTGACAACTTGAGACTTGACTTGTGACTTAACGATAAAGACTTGAGACTTACAAAACAATGACTTGGTCCCACCTCTGCCTCACGCTATCAGAATATGATTTCTGGCTTTTTGAAAACTGACCTAGTGGGGTGGCTGTAGGTCAGGAGGTAGAGCAGGTCATCTGCTGATCGGAAGGACGGTGGTTTGATTCTTCGCTCCCCCAGTCTGCATACGAAATATCCTTGGGCAAGATATTAACCCCCACTTGCTCTCCGATGCATCCATCTGAGTATGAGTGTATGTTAGTTAGAAAGCTGTGAATGCGGCACGTTGTATAGGCGCTTTGAATACTCCAGGAGAGTAGGAAAGCGCTATAAAAGAATCAGTCCATTTACCCCCCAAAAATCTTGTCAAACAGTGGAAGAAAAAAAAGGTAACATTTTTCTTCTTCAACTTTTTTGTTTTCTTCTTTCAACAAAAATGTAATCTAATATTATCTCTGAAAGCTATGTTCCATTCTCTAGTCAAAAGAAAATGCCTCAGTGGTTAACCATGAATTGGTGAATCATTGAAACGCTCTGTATAAGCCTGAAAAGACAACTTTTTACCTTTGATCACTATGGAAACACATGTTGATATAAATTGATGTCTTTTGGAAGGCAGTGACTGGCTGACTAGCTCAGAAAAACACCTTCCATGGACACCATGCGCTTGGAGGATTGGCCTCAGATGACCTTTTTCGTAGTACACATTTATTAAGCTTAACATCAGCGAGGCCAATGGCAAAGTTTTCTGAAGGTATTTGGGCCTTACAGTTCTTCTATTGTGGGATTTTGGTATGCTGAATAGCTGAAAATTTCAATAGGTAGAAGTGAAATTAACACCAAACAGATCACTAGTTATCACCGGAGCCACAAATAAAAGGACCAGTTCAGTGTTTTTTTAAATTATTATTCTTTGTTTTGCTTAAACTATGGTCATCTAAGGTTAATTCGCTTAGAATTAGAATTTAGGGGAGAAAAAAAAGAAAAAATATGTAGAAAAATGTTGGGCCCTTTATGAATTCACTAGTTCATTTAGGCAAAGACTATTTCAAAGAGTTGCTACCATTATTGTTAATGCCGAATTATTTTTACTATAAAAACTGATAATGGGAAACTGTGGCCTGATGAAGGTATCAGATCAAACCCATTGAGTCATGAAACTCATTATGAAACATCCTTTGGGGAACATCTCATCTGAGAACCAAAAACAATGTAACATTGTTATTAAATCAAATCTGTGAACCCAGCAAATACACAAAGAATCCTTCAAGTGAGTTTTAGCTGTCTGAAGATGCAGTCTATATACATCTCTGGATCTCAGCCAGTGCGTGTTAGCACACAGGGGTTAGTGTAGCAGTAGATGATGTCCAATAGTCCAAAGTCCCCTGACTCTGAATCCTCATAGACAAACAGCAGTGATATTTCAGTGTGTTTCTGTCCTCTCAGTCTCACACTCTCTTTCTTTGAGCTGCAGATGATATGTGTATTCAGGCGTCACCCTTTCAATCACCCCTACCACATATGCACGCTAGTTTTGCCACAGGGCTCGGCCACACAGCTGGGAAACCCTTCTGATGTGAAACCCAGAGAGATCTGAGATGCTTCTAGAGGCAAAAGCAAAAACAAATATGTCTTCTCCATCACCCTCATTGTCTCCTCGTCAGTCAAACACAAACGGGCATATGCAAGTGCATATAAGGACACACGGATGCAAAAATCCATCTTGAGACCACTTAGCAAACAGCATTCTCTAGTTACATATGAGCAAGCTGTATCACATATGAATTTTTCATGTTGGTTTTTAACTGGATGAATGAAACGTTGATGTTTCCAAACCTTTTCTTTGCTGATGTCTGATCATGTTTGCAAGCCTTTTTCAGTCATTTTCTCTTCAAGCTGTAGAACACTACTGTGATGTGTCCCAATGTGCTTGCCACCATTCCCTCTTTCTGCTGCAGCCACGAAGCGATCCAATTCCTGGCACAATCAAAGTCTTATGCAGCCTTGTCATGAATTGCATTTACAGGAGGCTGAGAGTGCATTTTCTGAGGCCCTTTGTGTTGGAATTATGTAAAGATAGAGTCCAAGAGCACGGGGAGAGCACAGGGATGAGTGCGAGGGGAAAGCAGCTGTGTTAGCAGCTGAACTCATAAAAGAGCATTTAAAAGCAACACCCTCTGTCCTAATGCCTCGTAGTGACATGGAGACATTAACGAGAACTTCATTAATGTTTGGCATTGGCATGAATAGATATCATTTTTTAACAAATTAATACAAATGCCAAGATGTAAATGTTTCCTGTCACCTGGCTTTTCCATGCTGGAATTCTGGGAGCATCGAGGTTTGACTGGGCACAGCACGGTGGTGTGGCGGTTAGCACCGTTGCCTCACAGCAAGAAGTTCTGAGTTCAAATCTACCATCTGACCAGGGCCGTTCTATGTTGAGTTTCAATGTTTTCCCCGTGCTCTCTTTGGATACTCTGGTCCAAAGACATACACTTAGTGGGTTTAGGTTATTGACCATAGGTGTGAATAGTCATCTCTCTCTCTCTCTCTGTGTTAGCCATGCCTCAGATTCAGCATGTACGCTGCCTCTTGCTCTGTGGTCACTAGGATAAGTGGAAGAGAATGCCTTTAACTGAGCTTATGATTTTATGACCTCAGTGTATGGTGTGGTAATGTTTTTACGTCTGTGTAAGTCAAGGTTCTTGCATATTTATTTTGAGTGTGTGTGTGCCCTTTGGGGCCCATCAGGTTAAAAAAAGATTTGAGGTCAGGACACTGTAAAAGCTATTAATTTTCTTGTAGGGTGACTGTCCACTTGAGAGACCAAGCTGTGTCCAAGTTATAGATTTTACAGAATAATCGTGAGGTAGTTTATTACTGCATCAGTTCTGTTCGATGTAACTGTTAAATGGCCCACCGCCATGCCTAACAACAATATTTCAACAACAACAACAAACAAAATGCAACAACAAAATGCAAAGCTTAAAATCAGGTCAGTTCAGTTTTATTTATATAACACCAAATCAGAGTAACAGTCGCCTTAGGTGCTTTATACTGTATGGTAAATAGCCTATGCTCATCAGTGCCTTTATTACGTGCAGAACAGGCTCGGGCTGGACTTAGGATGCTAACAGAGCTAATGATGATCCCGGGTTGATGTTAAAGCTATCTGTGAAGATGCTTGCAAAGACCTTGTTGTGTTGGCAGTATAGTGCAGTTGTTTATGCCCTGAACGTTGTTTGCATTTTATCATCATGCTTTTGTTCATTCTGTTCTATAAAAAAATAAAAGTAATTTTCATATCTCCACTCCTGAAAAAGTTGTAGACTTTCAAATAGTTCCACTATTTTGCTCTGAAGAACATTTTAACACAACAAAATTGAAAGTGAATTACTGATTTTAGTGAAGGAAAGGAAAAGGCCTATATGAGCAGAGGACCAGGAGAAGAAGGAGTGACTAAGGAAGTGCAGACAATTGGTCACAAGGAAGTAAGGACAACTGCAAAGAGTAGAAATAGAAAGGCAGTTGGTCAAGACAGTATATGTGTGGATGTACATCTAGGAGAGAGGACAGTGGGCTTTTTAACCAGATTATTTAACACAATCTTAGACGGTTAGGCCTGATGAATGGAAAAGAGTTGTACTGGTACGAAAGTTTAAGGACAGTTATCCTACAGGCTTTCCATATTTCCATCAAATAAATTAGTGTACATTGAAATAAAAATCTTTTATTTCCTTCAGTGGAGTTAGAGAGTCACCTACACTTTGTGCTTCCAAGCACAGTTACTTGGGTATAAAAGCCCTCTCTGTAAGCTATGCATAGAAAAATATCTACACAAACAGATGCAACCACTAGACCATAAATTAAGCATTTAGACATTATACGTTACTTGTCCTTTTAGTCAGATGGATCTGCAGGTCCAAGGCTTATTTACTCTTGCTTCTTTGACACGAGGTACAGTTTTGGTTCTGCACAAACTTTCATTAAAATGATTTACACAATTTGAATTATGATGCTTTGTGCTTTTAAGCAATATGTTGTTTGTCAGTTTGATTCAGGATGTGCCAGTGCCATTGAAAGTATAGTAGGAGAGATTTCACTTGGCTGAGGGAGTGTTAAGAGGTCAAAAGCCAAGACCAATCGTATCTGAAATGAAGCATCGACTGAAGTCTCCAGAAGCAAAGTTGAAAGTGGCATTGCAGTTAAAGGAAATCTATCATCTCAGCATTCTCAAACGCATCCTCATTCCATCTCGTTCCACTTCACTACATAAAAGACTATCTACACGCGTTTCTGTTTGCCCTCAGTGACATTAAACAAATGAAATTATCGTAAATTGTGCACCAATGTGAATGAGAATGGGCCACATATTCTGGCATGTTTGAATACTTTGATGCAGCGGATAAAGTTTTTTTTGATAGACTCGGGAAACATAATTTCATTATGTGACTAAATCGGATTTCCTGTCCTTATAAGGCACTGGCGTTAGGATCTGACAGACCATGAATAGCTGTTGTCTCTGCCTCCAGCTTTGTTTGCTAGGCGCCATTGGTCTAAACATCCTGGAGATGTCTCTCTGCTGGACATACAAAGATAAAATTGATATTGATTTTTTTTTTTCCTTTTGGTACCAGGTTTTACATCACACAAGCATATTTCCCTTAAAATGCAGCTACAACCAGTCATCAGACTTCTGTGTGTTTTCTAGCACACTGAAGGTCTATTTTCTCTTCAGTAATGTGGACAAGCAGGCCCGGGCTGCAGGATTCTGGAGGCTGCAGAGCTCTGTCATCTGCATTGCACACCATTATCAGACATGACTAATTCAGCACATGGCCAAAAGAGTCCAAATGTGTAATTGAATATTTAATAAGGGCATAGACCATCCACCTACCTCACACTAACCACTGCACAATATTTATGCATAAGGCAATGAAAGCTGGCTCCGACCTTACCTGTGCTCAGTGTAGCTCTCGCTCCTTGCCATCTTTGAGATGTGCCCCGGGTCAGATATGACAAGGGTCCACGAGGACTTAATAATTGAATGTGAACTTTATACAGAGAACCAGTGCGGCTCACATCTCTTGGTGAACACAAATAATCTTCTTTTGCCTAAATTGTTTGTTTTGTGTGAACTTTAACTGCTATATAAATTTCCCCTTGTGGGACTAATAAAGGTATATCACTTAAATCACTATCTAATCTGGGAATGCAGTCCCATGTCATTTGGATTTGTACAGCTCATGCTGGATAACGCTGTCGGGCACATTAAACCCCATTTTGAGTGTGACCTTTTTTGCTGCTTTCATCTAACAGAAAAAGGCAGCCACATTCATTGTGAGGATCTCCTCATGAGTCTGCTCAGTAGCTGCTCATAAATTAGCTTTAGAGCCCCTCTAATACAGGGCAGAGTGTCCAAACCTAACACAAACCTAATAACCTTCCACATTTGGCTCCAGCTCCTTTCCCCCATGTCTTTAATCACACATCACATGGTGCTATTTTTAAAAGGCCGGCTTTTGTACATGCTGGCTTATTTTAAGTGATACATTGATCCTCAGTGACCGGGTACATTCAGGCCTCGCTGAGCCCAGCGTGCTGAGCTGGGACCTGGCGCTGGTCCAGTTCTGCTGTGGCTGGAGTGTTAACTGTGCAGCCGAGGCTGGGACTTTCAGAGCCAGAGAAATCATGACGGCTCACATCTCAACCCCCCAGTCGTGTTTCTGCTGAGAGCGTAAGAAAGCATTACCAGAGATGTGAATATGTGTCAGTTTATGAAGCATACAGTGAGTAATGTGATTGCACCAGTGTATGCATGCGTGCAGAAAGATTGTGGCTGTGCATATCTGCACTTATGCACTAACTGAAAGAAAGTTTATACATAGATGCAACTGCAAGGAAGTGTTAGCCACTGCCTTTCTGGAATGTACAGAATGTGGGGTTTCATCGATGACCATAAAGGTTAATAATTCAATCAGTATGGCAGCATCAAGGAAGATAAAAGCAGAAGATATTTATGGTAATGTTATTTGTTACGTTTATGTGCGTGAAAAAAGTAAAATGGAAAGAACATTGGTAGAAGCTGCTTTACTAAACTGTCTGGTCTGATACAGGTTGGGTGGACCAAACAGCATGTAAATAATTTCAGAGCTTTATCAGTTGGGAAATTAAACAAGCAGTGCCCTGAAGGTGGAGGTCATGAGGTCAGTGAAATGAAAGATTTATCCTCTTAGGATAATTCTGTGTAATATTCTTGCTACTGTCAGTAATGAGAAATAACATGTAGAGAATTCCTAAAAGTAAAATCTTTCTAGTTGGAAGGCAGTTTGTAAATTTTCACAATTTGAGGTTTCTACTTCATGCATAATTTTAAAACTTTGTCACACACACACACAATAGAAACAGTTTAGTGGACCTTTGTGTATTGACTGCCCATGGTGGAATTGTGTATTTTACTGATTGATCACCTGTTATTGACCTCTGTCAGTTTCTCAAGTCAGATACCCACAAGCCAAAAAGTCAAAATTCGACTGAATTATATTTTGCATCTAAAATCACACATCAAATCGACATTTAGACCCAATGGTACAAGAAGGAGGTCTATAATCCCAAAACTGTTTTGAGAAATATAAATACTGATACCAAATTCAATGCAAATCTAAATCCAGGTAAGGATAAGATAAGTATAATACCTATATGTCTTTATCCATTTTCATCCATCTAAAACAGGTTGCAGTGGCAGCAGGCTAAGCAAGGTTTTCCAGATGTCATTTTCCCCACCAATGTTTTCCAGATGATCCTGGGGGAGCCCAAAGCGAAACAAAGGAGCAGCAGATCTGCTCCGAGCTGTCTTTGGAATGCAGAGCTGCTCACCCCACAGAGGAAACTCATATTAGCGTCATTCTTTCTGCCACTGCCTTCTGGCCCATAGGTGAGTTGGAACATAAATCAATATGTAACTTGAAAGCTTCGACTTCAAGCTCAAGTTGGCTGTTTATGTCTGTTTTAGTTTTTTCTTTCTTGCCACTTCTGACCAGATGATCATTTTCTAAGCAGCTTTGAGTGTCTCATTGGATGGAAAGAATTCCATCCAGTCTACAAATCTGTTGTGCTCTGTTGCTGTCTATATAAATAGAAATTCAAATAAGTAGAAATGAATGATTGCACTACAACTACTTAAATCCAGATTCCAGCCAGAACATGAATGAATTTTAAAAAGGAAATAAAAGCATTTCTCTACAAACACTGTAAATATTCCTGTAGGATTGCAATTTAACTGCAAAATGACATAAGTGCTAAGCAACCTTAATTTTATGTAAGCATATAACCAGAATACCAGTTCCATATTGCAAAGAGATGTATAGCCGATGAGGTGCTCTTGTGACTGAATTCTGTCTCACAGAGTCACTTTGAGCAACCACTTTCAACTTGCAGTTCAGCATTTCATTCAAAGTTTGTGGGTGTTGCACACTCTGCCTCTGAGTGACCATTTGGTCACCACAACTAATTCAAGTCAAGTTTCCAACACCAAAACATTTGAGCTGGACAATCATCTAGGAGGCAGCAGTCCTATTTTCACTCTACTATGACTGAGCCATTAGGGTGCCATTATACCTGCCTGGGAGTGCTAGGTGAATGGTTGACTTGAAGATGTAAATGTAGAATTGTGCCACTTTTACCACAGATTTGTTGATATGTTGATAGAACATCAGCAATTCACAGATGACACAAAAGGAAATGTTAACAGAAATAAGCACTGAAGTAGATGGTTTGGTGAGTGAGTGGCGACACCGATTGTTCAGCGTAATACTGCTGTGGCTGCTTGTGTCATCACCGTAAACGCTCCGCTGTGTGATCGGCGCAGCACTAAGTGACCAAAGCAGTGGGTATACTGGTATGGGTATACTTAGGCACACAGCTTTGGGTGTGAGTGCCGAAGCCCCAGGCATTTGTTGTTTCTGTAAAAGGCAACAATTTAACAAAGTGAAAAGATTTAGTTTAGTTAAAGAAAGATGGACAGAGGATAAACTTAGGGGCTGTGCTCCTAAGGGGTTGTGCCAAGGCCCAGTAGACAAACAAGAATTATTTCCGACTGAAACATAAAAGCACAAAAAACCAAAGCGTAGCTACCTCAGCTGATAATAGTTCCTCTTTCATTTATATCCAATAGATGTGATAAAGTGACAAAAAACCTCCCTGATTTTCAGTTTTGTGGTTTCTTGTGAAAGTTTAATAGCAGTAATACTATTTGGACTGGTACTGGGACTACAACAATTCTGACTCATTCTTGCACATTCACTCCCAATGCCTGCTGGGTCATATTAGGTAAGCTGTAGATGTCCTTGAGAGTTTTCCTCTTTTACCTCTGTGTTTTCTTTAGTGTCTGCTTCCCATCAGGATACTGTAACACCATTTCTGAACAGATGATCCTTTTCCAAGGTGCCTTGAAAGTCTTGTCGAATGGAAGGAATTTTCTGTCATTTCAAGGCACTTGACCTTCACTTCAGGAAACTTATTTGTACAGTTGTGTACAGAAATCATTTTGTCAGTCATTTTGGTACACTTCATTGAAGTGTGAGCACTGACCCAGAATGCATTATGCAGAGGCAGGGTGCATTCATAGTTTGATCGTGATTATACTATACAGCGCTGTGACAGGAGAATGACGGAACCGCCTACACCTCTACGCTTTTCAGCATTTCACACACTTTATTTCTTACGGTTGCTGTTTACACACTGGCTGCAGCTTTGCAGCTCACAGCCACACACACTAACAACAAACAGGACCTAGTTCAGTCTTTTAATACAGGGTGTGTCTGCCTTCACCGCAGCTACTCCACAGACCACGCCTCCCGCCAGAGATGCAACCTTAGAGGCTGGCGTTGGCTCCTTGGGTTGCGTGAGGTTGTACACACTGGGGCTGTTTAGGACACATAGCCCAGTTCGGAGGCTGGGGTTAGGGCTGATCGCCCTAGCCCTCGGGGCAGGGACTTGTGCAGGGACAGGTAAGACCGTGGCCATCATCACCCTTGGAGCTGGGACTTGTCCTTGAACTCTAGGGGTGGTGGGTCAGGTTCAGTCTCTGGCTGGGGCAATGGTAGAACTGGGCAGTCTGTAGCTGCTGCTGCTGGATACTGGGCTGCTTCTGCAGTGATGGTTGGAGCTGGCTGGTGGTGGGTTTGGTCAATGCATTCCCAGTGGGCTTAGCTAGCCCACCCACATCACCAGAGCTTCAGATGGAGGAGAGGAGGAAACAGATCTGTCTTGCTGGAGCTGACTTGAGAAGTAAATTGGGTGGTGTGGTAGTAATATGGTCAGCTGCACCAAAGTCCCTCGGAATATTAGGTAATTACACGAAAACATTTTGGTTGGCAGAAATGAACTATTTTACCCAACTCTGCACAGACACAAGCACAGAATACCATTGTCCATAAAGCCCAACAACTCGAAGTGAAAACCCCTCATAAATCACCGCACACTGAATCTGCTGGGTTCATTGTCTGGTCGTGTTGTTCCGTCATGTGGTGGAGTGTGAGGAAAGAGCACCCAGAGGGCAGGACACAGAGGCAGCATTCAAACAACAAGAGACGAGCCATTTATTAGGCTGAAAGAAGTCCAAACAGAAATCCAAAAGAGAGTCCTGGGAACAGACTAACAAAAATCTAAATGGCAAAGAGGACACATAGGGCAAGAGGTAGGAAGAGAAACAGTACAACACAACAATGAAAACACGCAAACTAAGGCTTAAAATATACTGGAGACTAATGTGTGGAAAGCAACGCAGCAGGGGACAATAAGGAACAGGTGAAGCAAATCAATGACAGCAAGGCAGGGGAAGTAAAACAGGAGAGAACTAACTAGCAACATAAAACGGTAAATGAGTAACAAAGTAACAAGACAGAGGGAACACGGGGGATGGCGGGTGGGCGTGCAAAATAAACCATAAAATAAACTATAAAAAGAAATACAATACCAACAGACTGCAAGCATGAATAGAAACTAAACAGAAAAACAGGACTCAAAATGCAGGACTGCTATGAATAATAAACTCAACCTGTAAAACAACAAAAGCTGTGGAATAATACATGAAATGTGAATTAACATGAACTGAAGATATGTAATTGGTAAACAGAACTTGGAAGAACATAAAACACTGGGTAAAAGACCGAGGACCATGACAGAGGCTTAAGTAGCATTTAGCTTGCGTACCATTTTGCAGTGATAAGGAAAATGATATTTCTGGCTAACTTAAATATATAGCACTTTTTTATGACTCTTTCGAGTGATTCTACTAGTTCTGAGTCATGGAATTCTTTTGCCTTATGATTTCTTGTAGGAAGAAATTGGTAGCAAATTAGTACCGGATTTGCAAGGTGGGCAGCTGCTAACTTGTTCCACACGAGCACACATAAGGACCTCTCAAATGGCTGAAGTCATGGTATCTTTAGTACAGTTTAGCATCAGCAGCTGGGAACATCATCTCAAAGATAAGCCTCACACCGGATTACGTCCACTGCAATTGGTAAATCATGAACGGACTCATCTGTAAACTTTAGAAATGGCTCCTGTCCATAAGTTCAAATAAAGCTTCAAATTAAATCAAAAATATTTTTTTCCAGTCCAAAATAACAAGTTTCCAGTTTCCTGTTAGTTTTGCACAATATTTTTTTTGTTTAAATACTACTAGCATTTTAATTTGTGTTACAAGCAGGGTGCTATTCACAGGTGGGCAAACTTAAGCAGAAGACAGTTCTGAAAACTGTTTCAAGGACATTCTTTCCGATGAGCAGCAAGGAGCGTATCCTCTGGCTGCAAATACATGGCTAATGTGCTCAGCTTGAGGCTTCACAACATTTTTTAAAGACTTTTTTTTTTTTTTAAAGATTGCTCACTGTAAGTCTTATTCTGAATCAGTCCAAAATATCAGTACTTTTGGAAACTCTGGTCATCCTTAAATGCTCCCTCATCTTAAAAGCTAAAGCCAAGAAAGTACATGATTGTTGATCCCAAAGCACTTTCAGGGCTCAGTATTGCTTTCCGTGGGCAAATTCAGTAAGTATTAGGCAAAAGTCAAAAGCTCATTTTCCTATACCTGGTGTGGATGCAGAACACTCAGAGGAAAGAATTAAGTGCAGAGTTGAGCTTGTTTACTTCCCCATCCTTGACATATGCTGAATTTGTCAGTCAGCTGACTCTTTGCTGTGCCCCATTTAATGTTTTCCTTACTGCAAATTCGAGAAGCAGACTCGATCATGAACCATTCTGTAATCGACCCCCCAGGTTATGACCCCAGGAACTAAACATGTGCTTCATGTGTTCATGTGAGTACGCCTGGAGGTGGAGCTCACACAGGAATAACAAACTGGAAAAAATACCCAAATTTAGTTGACCCCACACACATTAATATTAGCTTTTGTACACGCACATAACACATATGCATACAAAAACAGCATATGTACGATTTCGCCCAGTTAGATACAGCTTCCCTAAAGCTACACTATGTGGAAAACATCTGATTCCAGCTGCCATGTCATTCAAAACAGTCCAATGATTTGGTACACTTACTCACCATCAAACCTTTAATCTCATTATCCAGTTATACAGTGGCAGACAGGTATACACACAGAACATGGTTCGCTCACCTCCTCTCATATAACAAAACGCTCTCAGTTTGGTTATCCATTTCCTAAAATTTCCCACCTCTTCCTGTAAGGGCCACTTGAGACTAAATGGCAAAGCTTGTAAATCCCCATAGACTCCCATGGTAAAAAAAACAAACAAAAAAAACTAGAGGCCAAACTCAAACTATATTCTGCTGCTGTAATAAATCATTTCATTTTTGACGCTGCACAGAACACAATGTCATGTGGTACATGTAGCAAAAATGGTGTTTCCTCTGCAGGTTGTGATGTCAACGCATGCTCTCATTTAAATTGCACCAGTGATATATTTATAATTATGCAGAGTCACAAATTCCAGGTGAGCAAATTCCACCAAACTACATTTGGGATAGAGTATGTTGGTGTGGGATAATCTAAGACCTATTACTGATGCTGAGAAGTGGTCATGACATATTTACCTGTACACAACTATATGTAATATTTTATTTGAATGCAACTTTACCAACTCCATGTCTATGTAAAAACAAAGCAAAAAGGAAGCTGAAGTTTGTTTCTTTCTTTTCTTTTCTTTATCCCAATAAGTGTTGAAACTGTTGACCAATACAATAATAATAATAGTAAGGTCAAAATAAATGTAAAGAACTGTGAGAAGTGCCTTGGAATGGCCTCACCTAATTTTCAGCTTTCATAGTTGCATTTTCTTTTTAGATATTAACCTATACTTGACCCATGATGATAGACTTCCCAGATTTTCCACCAGCTTGCAGGATAAAATCCAGACTTCAGACAAACATCAGTCCTGCAGTGTTGACTTTTGATTATTAGAACCAAAGTTCACACATACACTGTACAGACATACACCATCAGTTTGTTTTATTTGGCTTGGGCCGACGAAGAAGTATTAATGCAGATTTATCAGTGAGACAGTTTAAAGGAACACTTTTAAAGTATATGTCATTGTGTGTCATTTATATATACAACACCACACACACTCACTTCACCAAAACTGAAGCACAAACTTCCTGGATGGGCCATACAGCATAAAGCACCATGTTATTTATCTGATAATACTTCCACTGAAATACTTTTAAGGGCATTAAGAAAGAGGGAAGTCTAGTTAACTGACATTAATTAATAGAGGTGACGCCTTGCAGGCAACTGGTTATAGGGGTGAATTTTGATAATCGACAATTGATTCATTAAAATCCTGAATCGATTTTTAAATACAAATGTATTTTGCCAGAAACACCAGAATGTCAGGTTAAACCTCACAAAACTGTTTCAACAACCACCAAACAGCTAAAACAGTAAATGAGAGCAGGTAAACGGATTCTGCAAAAAGACGTAAACACAAAGCGCGGACCCAACACATCTGTCAGCTTTTAGCACCGATGGTATATCTGCGTACATGCCATCGGCATGGCATGTCTGTGTACATGCCATCGGGTAAGAAAACTGACATCTCACATATTCTGAAGCTCCAGGTTTTGTCTCTCTCCAACCAAAATTGACTACTGAACCAGCAGCAAAAGAAGATCCAAACTACGCTTCACATAAACATCGTCATGAATTCCCTCTTACTTTTGCTGTTTTGCTTCCACCACGATAAAATCACACTTCCTGCACAGCTCTTTCTCTCTCTCTCAGTGTAGTTCAAGAACAGTTTCCCATCTCAAATCTCTGTTTTCGGCATTATTCGCTTGCTTATTACCCACCAGTCTACCGTTGTTTACAGCGCAGTCAGCCACTGTTTTTTTTTTAATTTCTTCCGACAAGAAAGCCTCATTTCTGCAGTTTAATACCAAAGAAATTTATACTTTAAATTATGCCAAACTGCAAAACGCTTCTCTAAAAAAACCTTTGTAACGTTCCTGTCTGCTTTACTTCAGCAGCATCAGGTAATGTACATATGTTGAGTCGTGGTTTTCTTCAGTTTTTGATCTACTGCACAATATTTTTAAGGTTATCTGCTATAAAAAGCCAGACCAGGAAAATCACTTTCATGTTTTTCTCTGTTTTATTCTCAATTACTTTGATACAAAGGAATCTGCTGTGATGCTTACACTCTGATGAAGTCTCACAAGTGTCAGTACTGATAAATTATCAGAATTATAATATTTCTGACTGTCTGAGTCAAAATTGATTTGAATCGAATCGTGGATCAAATTGATTCGGGATTCTAGAAATCAGTGACGATAACTAGCCCTAACTGGTTACTATTGCTGCCTGTGTGAGGAACCTGTCAATGAAAGTGACAATGCCCTGAAAAAGTAGAAGACTTCAAGTTCAAATGGGTGTTTTATATAAAAAATACGGGTGGGAATTTAACGCGTTAATTGCGATTAATTGATTTGAAAAAAAAATAACGCGTTAAAAAAATTAACGCATTTAATCGCACTTTGCATTCCAAGCAAAGGGGAACTTTTGTCAGTGCACAATTTCCTGGTATACCAATTACACTGATGCACACAGCTACAAAATGGAAGAATGAGAAGAAAAGCGTTGCTAGGACTGATCGGAGGCAAATTTCATTTCAAAAGGCTACCCGACGGAAGCCTTGATGAAAGCTTGGTTTTGTGCAAACTGCAAAAAGGAGTTTGCATACCACCGAAGCACTTCAACCTTACGGTACCATCTAAATGCAAAACATGTCGCAGCGAGCACAGAAACTGTGGGAGCTGTTAGAGCTAGCAGTTCGGTGTTGTTGACCCACTTCAGTTTGCATACTGAACTAACCGTTCCACAGTTGATGCCATAGATCACTTGCTCCACAAATCCCTGAGTCACCTGGACACTGGCAGAGGGAATTATGTTAGGATGCTGTTCCTGGACTACAGTTCAGCGTTCATCACAATAATTTCCTCTAAGCACCAAGTTGAAGGATCTAGGACTCAGCTCATCAATGTGTCAGTGGATCCTCAACTTCCTCACAGACAGACCCCAATCAGTGAGGGTGGGAAAACAAGTCTCCCCTCTATCTCACTCAGCACTGGAGTGCCGCAGGGCTGTGTTTTAAGCCCCTGCTGTACTCACTGTACACTTATGACTGTGTAGCCAAATCAGACACCACCTCCATTGTCAAGTTTGCTGACGACACTGTTGTTGTGGGCCTGATCTCTGACAACATTGAAGAGGCCTACCTAGAGGTGATTAGGAACCTGGAGAACTGGTGCCAGGAGAACAACTTCCTCCTCAGCAAGACTAAGGAGCTGATAGTGGACTTCACTACAAAGCAGGCGAGGAATTATGAGCCCCTGATCATCAGTGGCACGCCAGTGGAGAGAGTGTGCAGTTTCCGGTACCTGGGTGTCCACATCACTCAGAACCTGTCATGGTCCTGTCACATTAACACCCTGGTTAAGAAAGCCCACCAGAGTCTCTTCTTCCTCAGAAGACTTAGAGACTTCCATCAATCTCCGTTAGCGAGTTAACGCTGCTTGCCCCGTATTTGGGGCTGCACAGCATAAACGCATTAGCGCGGTTCATTAACATGTTAGCGCCATGCAGCTTCATGCAAGCGCCTAACACCCCTCTCACACAATGTACATTCTTGAATTTCGAAGTGTAAATTTCCAGATTGTTTTATTTTATTTTATTTACTTAATGTATATAATTCACTCACTTAATGCACATAATGTCCTCTTTGTATATATTTATTTACTGTATATAATGTTTTCTCACTCTTTTTGCACAGTCGAGGAGCATATCAGGACACATTTCACTGCTTGTTGTACTTGTATAACTATGCATGTGACAAATAAAAGATCTTGAATCTTAGAATCAAATGAACCAGCTGCTAGTTGATGAGAGACACCCGCAATGGCTAACCGAAGGCCAGACAGTCTTGATCCCCAAGGACCCCCAGAAGGGACCGGTCCCATCCAACTACCGGCCAATAACCTGCCTCAGTACCGCATGGAAGCTCCTGTCAGGCATCATAGCAGCTAAGATGAACAGGAACATGGGTCAATACATGAGTGGGGCACAGAATACCAGAGGCACAAAACACCAGCTACTGGTAGACCGAGCAGTCAGCCGAGACTACAGAATTAGGCTGACCAACCTGTGCACTGCCTGGATTGATTACAAAAAGGCCTGTGACTCAATGCCCCACACCTGGATCCTGGAATGCCTAGACCTATACCTATACAAGATCAACAGGACATCAGGAACTCAATGGGGATGTGGCAGACCACACTAGGGGGCCAACTTCAAGGCCATAGCAAAAGTCACCATCAAGTGCGCGGATCTACCAAGGAGATGCTCTGTCCCCACTGCTGTTCTGCATAGGCCTGAACCTATGGCCTCAGTGAGATCATTGACAAGACTGGCTACGGATACCGACTACAGAGTGGAGCAATTGTCAGCCACCTCCTCTACATGGATAACAGCAAGCTGTATGGCAAGAGTGAACAAGACATCAATTATATGTCCTGTATATCCTGATCAACACCACCAGGATATACAGCAATGACATTGTCGTTTGGACTGGAGAAATGTAGTCGGATAATAACAAAGAGGGAAGGTAGTGAGAACTGAGGGGATCGAACTATTAGAAGGCAACATTGCAGACACAGAGGACAGCTAGAGGACATTTGCCTGTAGGGATCCCAAAGTGACTTTGACAAAGACTGTGTAACCATTTTCAGCAATTATGAAAATACAATTAAAAAAAAAGATAGTTACAGAGACACATGCTGAATTACACATTTCTAAATAGAGATTGTGGTGAACCGTGACTGGTTTCCAGAAACAACACAAGCATTAATGGATAATAATAATAACAATAACAATAATAATAATAATAATAATAATGATGGAGCAATTTTCAGGTGGCCTCTTTTGCATATCCATATTGTGTTGTCTGAAGTTACTGCTACTATAACACTTTGGTAGCAGATTATGAGGAGCAGTCATGTTGTCACCAAACACCAAATTCATAGAATTGTGGACAAAGGTTTTCACTACAAGTATTTTATCTCATACCTTTTGGCACTTCAGGTTTTACAGCATGTGCACAGGCTGCCAGTTGACAATGGCTCCATTGATGAGGCTCAGTGCTCAGCTACAAGCAAGCATTCTGTGGGGTGATATCAGGGGAATAAGAGTTCCTCCACTGACAGGAACTAGAGAAAGGAAACAATATCAGTGCAGGCAGCAAGTTTCACACTGACATAAACACGGCATTTATGATCAGTGATGTTTAATAAAGTAATGCCAAAACCAGGAAAGTGGTTGGCAAGTAATTTTCTGAAGTGCAATATCTTAAAAGACGTAAAAGGCCTGATGACCTCACATTTCCTGCCTTTTCACAACGGAGGTTATTGTACTCTTTCCTAAAAGTTTTAGAAATATGTTGTCCAGCCAGATACTTACTTGGGATGGCATTACCTTGGCCTTCAGGAACACTGTGAGGAATCTTGGAGTCATTTTGTCTACAATTAGAAACATCTTGTCTCAAAGTGACGCTGAAAAATGAATTCATGTATTTATTACTTCTAGGCTGGACTATTAATTCATTATCAGGTTGTTCTAAAAGCTCCCTAAAAATGTTTTAGTTGATCCAGAATGCTTTAGCAAAAGTACTTGGACTGAAACTAGAGACCATATTTTTCCCATATGAGCTTCTCCTTATTGGCTCCAAAATCAAATACTGCTCAAAGACCCTATAGCAGCAGTCCCCAACCTTTTTTTGCGCCACGGACCGGTTTAATGTCAGACAATATTTTCACGGACCGGCAGGTGTCACGGATAAATACAACAAAATAAATGATACAACCAAGACAAAAACTGTGGTATTTTGTAAATATAATATTACATGCGAATTCACTGTGTAATCATGTAACTTTATTAGCAGCATCCTCCTGAAATGCGCCAACAACATTGAGAGTAACATCCTCCTCTCTCCCCTTAATACTCTGGTTGCTATGGTAAGCGTAAACATTTCTTTCAAAATAGGACACACAACTACAAAACAAATATAAAAGTACAAGAAAATATATAACTCACCATAACGCTCAATCAGTGAGAGCCCTGTGCTTGTTTCTCTGCAACGAGACGGTCCCACCTGGGCGAAATGGGGACAATGACACCAGTGCGTTGCTTATGTTCAGTCTGCTCCTCAATTTTGTTTTTAAATAGCTTACTGCAGAAAACCCGCTTCACACAGATATGATGTTGGAAAGCGGCAACAGGGTTTTTAGTGCTTTTGTGGCAATCTCGGGGTATTCCGCCATGACTTTTATCCAGAATACTGGCAAAGCTGATGTCTCGAACATACTTTTAAGGCCGCCGTCATTTGTAATTTCCAACAGTTGATCTTCTTCTTGCAAAGATAAGCTGGATTCACCGGTTTATTGACAAATGGGTCATGGATCCATTCCTTGTCAGTTCGTGGGTCTTTTTGTGATTGGGAAGTAGCGCTCGAACTCTTTTAAAAGCAAAGACAGGTGATCGTGCACTAGCTGGGAGAATGATTGCTCAGACCGAGTCTCTTCCAAAAATCCAGCCAATGTATGAAACATGTCAAATATGCCTCTGTTTACGCGTCGTCTCCACAAGTCCAGTTTGGCTTTAAATGCAGCTACCTTATCTGCCAACTTGAAGACAGTTGTCATTTTCCCTGAAGGGACAGATTGAGGTCATTTAGTAGGCCGACACGTCGCATATGTAAGCGAGTTTTGCGACCCACTCCTTGTCACTGAAATGTGCTGCCAGTGGTGACTTCTTTTCTGAGAAAAATCTCTGCAGCGGCTCTCGTAATTCAAAAACTCTGGCGAATGATCTCCCTCGGGACAACCACCTTATTTCTGTGTGCAAGAGAAGGCGCCTGTGCTCCGCGTTCATCTCCTCACAAAGTTGCTTGAACAGGCGTGAGTTGAGGGCGTGTGCTTTAATGTGGTTAATAACTCCAACAACATCATTCAATACGCTGTTAAGTTCTGGTGGCATTTTTTGGCTTGCCAGCATTTCTCTGTGAATGACACAATGTGTAGATTCACATTCAGGTGCAACCTCCTTAATCCGAGTAGTCAAACCAGACAGCCGTCCGGTCATGGCAGCAGCTCCGTCTGTGCATATGCCGACACAAAAAGACCATTTAAGTTTTCCTGATACATAATCATCCAGAGACCTGAATAGTTCTGCAGCTGTGGTTTTGGTTGTCAACGATAGTGCACATAACATATCCTCATGCACATCCTCCTGATAAAGGTAGCGCACATAAACAAGTAGTATTGCCTTATTGTCCACATCTGTAGACTCGTCAACCTGCAAAGCGTACCACGGTGATGTATTAATTCTCTCCAACAACTGTGTCTCAATGTCCTCTGCTATTTTCTCAATGCGACGAGTAACGGTGCTAGCCGTTAGAGGCACCTGTGCTATCTTTTCAGCCGCCACCTCCCCAAAAAGTTCACAGCAAATGTCTTTAGTGGCAGGAAGGATCAATTCTTCATCAATAGTGAATGACTTTTTAGCCTTAGCAATATGGTTAGCCACCAAGTATGATGCTCTCAGTGCACCTGTATTTGTTGTTGTGAAGGCCCTCAGTAATTGCTTCTGTCCCTGTTGTTCTCACTTTTTTCTTTCAAAATACTCCAAAGGCTTGTTTTTTTAATGTTGGGTGCTTGGTCTTCAAGTGACGAAGCAGTTTTGAAGTCTTCATTGCCTCATTGGAGAGCGGTTGGCCGGATATTATGCAGAGCGGACTTGGTGCGTGGGAATCGCCTGTCGCGATAAATCCATATTTCAAGTAGGTCTTTTGGTATTGTCTGTTAAATACAGCTTTCTTTTTCTTAGTGGTTGTCATACACTCTTCTTCTGTCTCCTCACTGGGCCTTTTTCCCTTCGCAAAGAAACCCTCCAAAGACATCTGGTTTTTTTTGTTTGTTTGTTTTGTTTTTTTTGTTTTTTTAAACCTGTCCCGTTTGGTTCTTTTGCCATCAGAATTATTGTCTAAAGGCGAAGAAAGATGCCCAACGGATTTACTTTACCAAATGGACCATCCCAGCCTTGCCGTAATGGTCCATTTGATTCACCTTTATTGTTTATTTTATTTTCACTTGCTGAATACGGGACAGACTTGACTGGGGAAGGAAAGGGTGAAAGAAAGAGGGAAAGAAAAACAGCGGGAAGAGGGACGGGGAAAAGGGCAAAAAAAAACAAAAACCAACAGAATAAGCAGACAAAAAAATACATATATCGATCACCTGGATCACCTGTTGAGAAAGAAAGAAGAAAGCAAGCAGAAGAAAAGCGAGAGTAATAAACAACATCACAATGATCTATGGGAATATGACAGTAAATACTAAATATTAAACATTATTGTGCAGTACGTAAGATCGACAGCGCACAGTGTGCTTTGAGGTAAGAGCCAAAAAGGGTGTAGTTGTGTGTGATCACCTGTGTGTACACCTGTGAGCATGGGGCGCTTTTTTTTAAAAGGTTCCTTCATGTAATGATCTGCTAGAGGGTGTGGGGGCCACTGCCCGTCCTCCAGGGCATGACGCAGGTATGGAGGAGATCAAAACTCCAGGACGTCCAGAGGCCCCCAGAACACAAGAGACCAAGGAAGACCAACAGAGGGGCAGCTGCGTGGCTGTCCCAGAAGGAGCTGAGGAGAGTCCCAGATGAGGGGTCACTCAGCAGCCGCGGAGCAGAAGCCAGGGGTTGCAGTGACGTGCCCGTGAGCTCCGCCGGCAGCCAGCTGTGCCTGAGTGACCGAGCCCGGGCCGAGAGGCCGAGGGCACCCGCCTCGAAGTGGCCCGAGCGAGCCCCAGGCTCCAGGCCCCGATAAGCAGCCGCCAAGGGTGAGCGGTGTGTTCCTGGGCGCCCACCCGGACACAGAGAACCACCAACGCACCGATGTCTGAGGCGTCCGCCACCGGCAGGGGAAGTGGTGGGGGAGATAGGCCTCAAACCTTGGAGGGCCTGAGATGTCCCCAGAGAGGTGGCGTCTGATACCCAACCTGACATATAGACACAGACATACAGGCACACACAGATACAAACATCCATTCCCACCCTCATGCTCTCATAAGCAATTATTCCACACTCAACCAACGTGGAGACAGACACACACAATCACTCTCCCCAAGCGTGCTCTAAGAACCGGGTCTGGGTACCCTTGCCCTGGAGGGGAAACTGCACCCAGACCCAGGTGGTGTTACCCTTTTCCCTGCGGTGGGGAGAAGCAGACCGCCCGACTTGGCAGCAGCAGGAGGCCCCACATTCCAGACCCCAGTCGGACGGCCAACTCCTCCTCCTAGCCCCCCGCTCCAGCAGGCCGCAGAGAACGGGGTGTGTGAAGACTCAAACCTCCCTCCACCCGCTCATATGTAGTGTTGATGTATGTGTGTTCTAAGGTGCATTTAAAACCCAGGAGGGCATGGAGCTACCTGCCAGAGCAGCAGGTAAGCGCATAGCCCCTCCTGCTAGCCCTCAATGTCTACGTGTATTTAAAATTGAGAGGTGGGCAACGACGCCAGGGGTGAGGTGTACACCCTGATGGTAATTTGGATTCTCTGTGGCGTGCCCACCCCAAGATCCTATATGTATGTGTAGTGAGAGTGTGAGTAATGTGAATGTCTAAGTTGTGGGATAAAATTGAGGCAGAGGCAGCCAGAAGGGGAGAGAGGGGGATGCCTCCTCTGCACCCTGGTGACACACCCCTACCCCAAGGCCCTGCATGTGTGGGTGATTGTGGTGGAGCGGGAAGAGGGAGGCAGCTGGAGATGGGGAGGGAAGGAAGGGAGGGCAAGTGACCCCTCCTGGGGCCAGCTCCCCGCTGACCCCAGTAGGCACCCCATACTCTGCAACCCGCCAGGAAAGGGGGCCCAGGCCCATCCGGACCGGGGCCCAGTGCAGCAGCACCGCCCGGTCCCACAGAGCCCGGGACAGTCCACCCGACCCCACCACAGAAAACTGCACCCACCCCATCATCCACTCATCTTCCAGACTACACAAGACAATAGACGCCCAGGCTGAGATCTTCCTCCACCTCTCCTGTATCTCCCCTCCTGCAGAGAGAGTTCCTGAAGAGAGGAAAGCTCCTGCAAGATGTGACCACCTCCAACACCAGTTGAAGAGCCCCCAGGTGGCTCGATGCACCGCGGCACCCTGCGCCAGGACCGGGCCCCCATACACCCACCTGCCCACAACCCCGGCAACACACCAACCAGGACCCAAGCCCCTGAGGCCCGGCCAGGGCCCCAGCCCAGAGACGGGCGCCCCAGAACCTCACGCCCGTCCCGGACCCACCCAGGGGCAGCCAGGCTACCAGGTCAGTAACCCACGTCCGTCAGCACAGACCCTCCCCTAGCCCTGCTGCACGCAGCCACGAGGAAAGTGGAGTACAGTGGAGTAGAAGAGGAATTATGGAAGGAGCAATTAATCGGAAGGACTGTAGATTTTGACCAGTTAATTGAGTAATCTGATATTCTTGCAAAAGAGTTTATCAGTTCAATCACCCCAGAGATATTGGTTTGTGAATTTTGGAGAAAGAGTAACACATCATCCGCATAAAGGCTGATTTTATGTTCCACGTTCTTGCATTTATGCCCTTAATTACTGAATTCTGTCTAATTGCTGCTGCTAGTGGTTCGATAAAATTGCAAACAGTGAAGGGGAGAGTGGGCATCCCTGCCTGGTGCCCCTCAGGAGACAGAAGCTGGAGGATGTCTGGTCATTTGTTCTGACACAAGCTGTTGGGGAATTATATAATATTTTTAACCAGTTGATGAAAGAAGATCCAAAACCAAATTTGTGTAAAGTTGCAAATAGAAATTTCAGTTAACTCTGTCAAACGCTTTTTCTGCATCTAAAGAAAATATAGTAGTTTTCAAGTTTTTACTGTATGAGTAGTCTATCAAATTAAGTAATCTACGTGTATTTGTTGATGAGTGCCTACCTTTTATGAAACCAATTTGGTCAGGATGAATTAAGGGGGTTATTTTCTCTAATCTTTTGAGAGGGCTTTGCAGATTATTTTGAGGTCTACATTTATAAGGGATATTGGACGATAGCTTGAGGGATATACAGGGTCTTTGCCTGGTTTTAGCAGGAGATTAATGTTTGCAGAATTCATATTTGATGGAAGTCTGCCATTTTCTTTGATTTCCAACAACGTTCTGTAAAAACTGGTGCTAGAATCGTCCAGAATTCTTTTTGTAGAATTCTGCAGGAAAGCCGTCTGGACCTGAAGCCTTATTATTGGGCATACTTATCAGGGCTTCCTGGAGTTCACCTGATGTCAGTGGCGAATCCAGTGCCATTGCTTGAGAGTCTAATAATTTTGGGAGAGTTATGTTGTCTAAAAACTGATCAATTTCCTTTTTAGATGGGTTTATTTGTGGTGAATACAACGTTTTATAGAAATCCCTGAAAATGTTGTTTATTTGTTTCGGGTCATATATTGTGTTCCCAGATGACTCTTGAACAGCACATATAGTTGTTTTTTCTTTATGTATTTTTAGCTGGTTTGCTAGAAATTGACCGGATTTATTACTATGTTCATAATTTTGTAAGCGTAGTCTTTGTACTAAGAATTTTGTTTTTTTTATCAATTATCTCATTTAATTCTAGTTTTGTTTCCTGATCTTGGTGGGACGCGTAGGCTTCTTCTAGTGATTTGATGGTTTTTTCTAATTCCTGAATATTTTTGTTTTCTTTTTTCTTTTTATGTGATGAGAAAGAAATTATTTTACCTCTCATCACAGCTTTCCTGCTTCCCATAAAACAGAAGCTGATGTTCCGGGAGTGTCATTAAAGTCTAAATATGAAGTCCACTCTTTTTAAAATATTTAGTAAAGTCTTCATCTTTAAGCAGTGATGTATTAAATCTCCAGTTTTTACTTGGCGTAGTATTATTCTTGTGCATTAGTGTTAAAGATACAGGAGCATGATCGCTGACAGCTATAGGGTGAATCTCAGTGTCTGAAATGTCCTCAGCAGTGAGCTGCTGACCAAAAAATAATCCAGACGAGAGTAGGAGTGATGAACATGTGAGAAAAAAGTATATTCCTTACTGTTGGGGTGAAGGGGCGCCATGCATCGCAAAGACCAAAGTCACTCATATACTGTTTGATTATATTTGTGGACTGCCAATTACGCTGAGTTCCTGCTGCACTGAGCCTATCCATTTCTTCATTTAGTCCAAGGTTGAGGTCGCCTCCAAGAACAAGTGTGCCATCTAAGTGTTCAGAGAGTGCACTGAAAAAACTGTGAAAGAATGAGGGATCATCAACATTTGGACCATATACACTTACAATACATAGCTTTTTATCAAGTATAGATAGTTTAATGATTAAGAATCTGCCCTCTGGATCTATAACTGTATCGAGTACTGTGAAATTAATTTTTTTATGGATTAAAATTGCTACTCCCCTTAGGAAACTCAGGTGTTTTAAGTTCATTTGAACCTGTAAGAGGTCTGTGGGTCTCTTGTAAAAGGACAACATCTGCCTGTAGTTTTTTGAGTTGGTTAAATATTTTTAACCTCTTTTCTCTGGAGCCAGCTCCATTTATATTCCATGTAACGAATCTTAGTTCACCTATAGATGTCTGTGTATAACTAGGGGTGTGCGCTGTGTGTGTCGCTTAGACAGGTGGAGAGAATACATCACTTGTTCATAAATAAAGAGAAGGAGAGAGAGAAAAAAAACGTATGATGAGATGCTCCTTGAATCTGACTATGTGTTTGCATATTTACTAATATGAGTATGCTTGGCTTAAGTGTGTGTATCCTGTAGGTCTGTGTGCACTGTCTGACTGATGTAAATGTGCTGCCGTTGAGCGCATGACTGTGCGTGATCGTGCTGTGCGTATGTATCGAAATAAAGGATGTTGTTTGTGGATGAGTGTGGAAGCAGGTGATCGAAGCAGTGAAAGAAAGAAAAAGAAAGAAACCAAGGACAAGGGTGAGCAGCATAAAAACAAGAGGGGAAAAGAGAGAAGAAAAACGAGAAGAAAAAAAAAAACAAAAAAAAAAACCTGGAAACATTCCAACCAAACCATTGACGGAGAGTGACGGTGTTACTTCTGCTATGATATCACACCTAAGATGCGATTTGATACTGGTAAGTTAAACAGATGTTAATGCAAGTTAGTGTGAGTGGATGGGGAAAGGGTGTAGCGGATTCTTATCTGGTGTGAAGTTAATACAGCCACGGAGTGATGTCGAGGGTCGCGGTGGAGCTGTCCGTCCACATACAGCCGGTCCACAGCGATGACAGCGGGAGCCCTTCTGGATGAAGCCGCGTCGGATTGGGAAGAGGACCCTGCGTCGTTCCAGGATCTCTTTGGGGAACTGGTCGTTCACGCTGAAGTCCGTTCCTTTTAATTCCTGCAGCGGCTTTTCACATGTTCCTTTTGTTTGAAGTGGCGAATTTGGCCACGATAGGACGTGGTCTCCGGCCGCAGCCCGAATGGGGCCGAGGCGATGCACCCTATCGAAGGCGATGTTCTTCACCGTGTCCTCCGACAGCTTCAGGTGGGTTTTGATGAAGCTTTTTACCGTGGTCTCCACGTCCTCTCCAGCAGCTTCTGGAATACCAGAAAATACCAGATTATCACGCATGCTACGAGCTTGTAGATCAATAATTGTTTCTTTTATTTTTTTATTTTCTCTATTGAGCTGGGTAACATTTTCTGTGAGACATTTCACCGACTCTCTTAGCGTGGCATTTTCAGCAGCGAGCGTTTCCACCTGCTGCTGGCTGAACTCCAGGGATTCTCGCAAGCATTTAAATTCCCGGTGAAGAATCTCCACCAAGGACAGCCTTGCGTCGAAGCTGGACAATCGCTTGTCGATTGACTCCAGTATGTCGGCAATATCTTTGCCGGCTGGCGATGTTGTGCCGGGGGAATCTGCCGGGCGAAGTCTTTTCAACGATGGTGTCTCAGATTTGGCCGGGGAAGCTGCACTCTGGGCCTTCTTCATCACGAGACCCTGAAAGCACTGATCAATGTAATCTTGGAGAGCCTCTAAACTCTCCCCGTTGTTCTCCAGGGTGTTGGAGATTATTTAGACAAATATTGTTAGTTATAAGACAATTGATAAGTGTATTTGGTAATACTGAAGCTTAAAGGAATTTGTTCAAATCTAAACTACCATTTGCTTTAATTTTCCGTCAAAATCTCCGGCGTCTGACGTCAGTTACAACATGAGTCGCTTACCTTGTCCGTCACTTCCGTCACTTATCTCTCTCTCACTTCTGTCACTTACCTCTCTCAGACATCTGTTTTTTACTCATTTTGCTAGCTTGTAGGTTTAATATTAGCTACTAATGTATCTTGACATGCGTCAAGAGTCAGTCATAGATGGAGGTAAATGAGAGAATTCAGTCTTTTTCAAAATAAAACACTGTTCAGAGTCGGATAATAAATAAAATGAAATTAATGTAAGTTATTTATTTTTTCTGTGCGGTACGAGCCTCAACTCTCGCGGCCCGGTACCAAACGACTCACGGCCCGGTACCGGTCCGGGGCCCGGGGGTTGGGGACCTCTGCCCTATAGTACCTGTCCATTACACTTTTTAATCAGAACTTAATTTAAAAGCCTTCAGCTTGCACATCTGAAAAGGTACCATCAGTGCTGAAAATTATATACAAGTTTTAGAGTAATATCAAACTCCTATCAAGACAACATCATTTTCCAGGAAGGCTTTGTGCATATTTCAGCAAGACAATGCTAAGCTGCATATTGCATCCACTATGACAGTATGGCTTTGTAGCAGAAGAGTCTGCCTGCAGTCCAGACCTTTCACCAATAGACCTTTGCCCTACACTGGTAAATGTGGCCTGTTCATGTGAAAATCAGAATGACCATTTTTTCCATAAAATGATTCATTTTCTCATCTAAATAATTGAATATGTTGATTATGAATAACAGATGGGTTTATGGCATTTGTAAATGATTACTTTCAGTTTATATTTACATTTTGAACAGCATCTCAACTTCTTTGGAAATGGGATTGTATTTAGATTGTGTTTTGCATGTTTTAATGATATAGCGAAGAATAATCATAAACATCTGATATGTTTCAAAGTGCATTGATAGCATGTAAATGAAAATAGTTTTGGTAGTGGTGCCACTGGTTGTCATAGGCGGTCATTGCCTACTGGCTCATCACTGCATGGACTAACCAAAATAGTTTGACATTTACTACCCAGTATGTATATTCAGAAAGCTCTGACAACAACACCAGGGGGTCTCTGCAGAATATACAGCCACAGCAGGTGTCTCATCGAATGACAACAGTCTTGTCTGAAAAATCCTGGCAGAGCAGACCATTTGGTTTTGGCTGGCGATCAATGAGCCCATTTGAACACTAATCATTCAATTCTGCCATGATTAAATAAATATTACTGACTCCTGCAATTGTCGCGTTAATGCCTATGTGCCAGTTTACTTTCATTGCAGAAAGGTTCTAATCAGAGTAAGCAGCAACCTGATGCACTGTGTGAGCTAGAGTTACCCAGACACGCAAGATTTCAGTTCAATTGAATTTTCAGTTCAGTTTTATTCATATAAAGCCAATTTCGAACAAGGTCGAGGTGCTTTATGTAGCAAGGTAAAAATCTGTATTACAGAGAAAAACCCCAATAATCAGATGAACCCCTATGAGAAAGCACTTGGTGATGGTGGGAAGGAAGTCAGGGTTCGTACGGGTGCTTGAAATCTTTGAAAATGCTTGAATTTTAATATTGTCTTTTCAAGGTTTGAAAAGTGCTTGAATTTCAGATGTGGTGCTTAAAAGTGCTTGAAGGTGTAACTGTATTTCATTCACCAAAAATAACTATGTGACTGAATAGTTTTCTTATCAAATAGAGAAATAAAATGAGTCGCAGAATGTAAAAGCAAAATTTCTCCACCTGGGCTGCCTTGCGCCTCTGTCTGTTTTAATGTGTGACCCCGCCCCTCCCCCGGACAGTCGGGGATGAGTGCGCTAACATACCTGGAGGTTGGTGTTTTAATGAGTGTTTGATTGAAAACAACAATGGCGGAGTTTGCGTTCTCCAGTCGCATGATAGGTGAGTCCTAGTAAATAATTTTCCAGTATGTGTACGTTACATACTATTTTTTTAAATTATGATTGTTATTTTGCTAGCTATCAAACTTGCGGGATAAATGACTGAAATGCACTGAGTGTGATGCAATACGGTAGCGCTATTATAGCAGTTAGTTTTGGCATGAAGATTTATGGAATATGCTGTGAACTTAGCTAACATTACTTAGCAGTAATAAGAGTTACTTTACTCAAGTGAGAGCTTTAAACATTAGCCCGATATATAACTAGCCAACTCAAGGCTTTCTGATTAACCCTCTGGGATCCACAGACCCAGAGTCTCCATTTCAACTTTTGTCAAAGGTACTGACTTCAAACTATATACCAGTTTTTAAATTGTGTTGATAGGCAGCGTAAAACCAAAGTTATGATCAAAAGTACACGCAATGTTTTTTTCTGAATAAAACAGTGGCCTTAACTACGGGAATAAAGGGTAAAAAAGGCGTTTTCTAAGGACAGCACTATCAAACACTCAGCACTTGTGAGCAAGCAAAAAAAACACCACCTCTTCCCTTCCCTATTGGTGTTAAAGTGTACCATGTCAACCAATCAAAAAATATATATGGAAACATGTGGCATTTGGTTGTTTAGGAAGAGGGGGAAGTTTTAGGAGTGACGCCGGTGAGAGAGAGCGAAAGAAAGGGATAGAGCGAGTTTTCACATGTGAGAGACTTGTGACATTTACCGTGTTTGGAGTCTAAAGTTAGTGTGTTGTGTAGTGTAGTCGTGGTTTTTTGTGTGTCAGTTCTACTAGTGAATGTCACAGTTGCTGCAAAAAAGCCACCAAAGGCAGATTGCAGTGTAAATGCTGTCTCCAGGTGGAAAACAGGAGTGACACACCTCCTGTTGTCATACCTGCAGGTTTTAGGCCTGTGATGTGCTCCTCTGTCTTATAGTGGACAGAAACAATTTTTTGGAGTTGCATAAATAATTTGTGTGGCATCTTATTTGATGCAGCACACCTAATTGTTCTGTAAATGGTTTTGAATGGTTTCAAAAATGCCTGAGGCCTTGGCTGCATTTTTAGGTAAATAGTACCATATAACTTTGTTGTTTGCAAAACTTGTGCATGATTTTTTAAAAGGTACAATTTCTATTTGCATTTCAAGTTATGAAAATGATTTGTTAAACATGTTTGTGGTTTTTAAAGTCAAAATTACAACTTTTTTCTACTCGTATTTTAAGTTTTTTGTCTGAATTTAGATCAATTGTGCTAATACAGTATGTCAAAATGAGAAAATAACAGATTGGCAAGATAAACAGTTTTTAAAGGTCAACTTTAGAGGTTAAATCAAAAGTAGTCAAAAACAGCCAATTATACCCTGGAACCCAGAGGGTTAAAGGCTAAAAGCAAAGTTGTCACCAAGTACTGTTTATATTTTTGTGTATTGCTGCTGCTTTTTTAAGTATTAACTTGGTGCCTTTGGGTGAAATAACGGTAATATGAGGGACCGATCCATATGGTCACAAAGAATAGCCACTTGTTCTTGTGCTACCAAAGTTCCCCGGCTTTCATTCATGTTTTTCGTGAGCACCTACACATTAAACTACTTAAACATTATAAATTGCTTTAAGCTCACACTAAGGCCTGTGGGGCACTATCAGCCACTGAGACAATAGACACATTTATGTGTTTTTGTATATGAATATTTCATACTTTAAGGCTGCCTGTTTATTTAAAGGAGATGAACAAAATACATTAGAATTGTACATAATAATATAACAGATGATAGATTAAATAAATAGATTTTAGGTAGATGCTTGTGCATTCTTAAAGTCTTACATGTTGATTTGAACTGAGTATGTCATCTGTTCAAAGCCTCTCCCAGTCAGTGCTGTTCTCCATGGCTGTCTTACTGTACATGATGTTATTAGCACAGAAACTTTAAAGGTGATCATTTAGGACTTCAACAATAATACAGACAGCAATGTAGTTAAACATCTTGCAGTTAGTTTTACTGGGAATTAACTTAAAAAACCAACATCTGTCTCCTATTTTTTGTGTCACATAGGAAAGAAGCATCAATAACTGATGGGAAGACTTATTAATTTGTTTTTTCTTTTTTTCAACAGAAGATGAATATCTCTAACAAGTTGATTTGTTCACATTGGCACATCTTAATTTTTAAGTGAAATGTGTGTTTTGAGTTTCGACACTATATGCACATAAGACAACCTTTTCCTTTTGCAGTATTTTTGTGTGGTGCGTTTTTCTCTGTCTTAACAAAAGGGGAACAAAGGTGTTTAAGTTCACCTAGGATGATTTGTTTTAATTTTCACATGGTCTTACTGAGGTGATGCGAAATGAAACATGCATTCTATTTTGGGGGGGTGGGGGGTAAATGCGCTGGAAAAGCTTGAAAATGGACCTATAATGTGCTTAAAAAGTGCTTGAATTTGACCCTGAAAAAGGTGTACGAACCCTATCAAGTATTCCCATTCAGCAGGAAGAAACCCCCTGGCAGGGGCAGCCATCTGCCACTATCTGTTGAGGGGGGACAGGGGGAACAAACTGTGGCAGCCCGATATTATTTGTATCCCACTGTAACTTTAGTGTATAAAGAGCTAACATCGCGAAAATTTCAGGAGTAGTTAGTCAAGAAGTAAGAAGTGTTTGTGAACTAAAAATCAAGAATGTGGGATACTGTTTGTTCCTGATTTGGACAGCCCAGCGCGTGCTCCCGACGCAGGGGAAACTAATTCTGTCGGGGATAGCAACCTTGGCACTTGTGCAGGTGAAGCCAAAGGGAAGATATGCTTCGTCATATTTTCTAGTATTTGGCTTGGAAGGAAGTTGGTTTGGAAACATATTTGACGATGCTTCTTCTACTTTGCGTTTGTGTGGGAGCCCCGTCAAAAACCTGTCCATTATGCTGGCAGAGTCCAAGTGTTGTTTTTTTTTGTTGTTTTTTTTAATTCATACCGCGCTCCCCCCCGCAATGGCTCTGCGCCCCCCCCTAGGGGGCGGGCTCCCCACTTTGGGAGCCTCTGGCATATAGATTTTTTGTTATATGGGAGAATCCAATTCCTTATGTAGGCAGCAAATGTCTAGTTTATATGTAGGGTTTACATAAATGATACACTGCCTGGCCAAAAAAAGTCACCACCTGGATTTAACTAAGCAAATATGTACGAGCCTCCTATTGGATCATTACTGCATGGGCGATTATCTTTCAGCTGGCAACAAGTTATTTAACCCCAACTGGTGCAATGAGTTGCTTCCCATTTCATAAACAACCATGTCGAAAGACACATCTCGTGTTCGTGGAAAAGATATTAGTGTGTTTGAGAAGGGTCAAATCACTGGCATTAATCAAGCAAAGAAAACATCTAAGGAGATTGCAGAAACTACTAAAATTGGGTTAAGAACTAGGGGTGCAACAATACACAAAATTCACGGTTCGGTTCGATACTTTGGCGTCACGTTTCGATATTTTTTCGATACAAAAAAATGTTCATGCCTTTTTAATTTGTCATTTATTAAAATTATAAATATATATTTTAACGCAAAAGTACAGTTGTTAAATTTAATGTTGTTGAAACAACAAAATAATGAAAAAAATAAATCTATCTGATCGAGAAATCACTCATCTTTGGAAAACAAAGTTTATTACAGAGAAATGGCTCTTTCCAAAATAAAAGCTATACTATACCCTTCTTCTGGGGTATATTCTCAGCAGCATATTAAACTTATCAGGTCCCCATAAGGAGAATCATGTGCTAACAGCTGTCTAAATGACTCGGGTAAAGTTTGTAGCATGCGTGCTTGTTGTTTTTGTCTGCTTCCACTTGTCTTTGCACTTGGATGATGTCGGCGTAAATGTGCAGTCATATTCGTTGTGTTCCCACTAGTGCTGTCAGCGTTAATCTCGTTAAAATGACATTAACGCCATAACGTGGCAAATCTCCGTTAACGAGTTACCGCGGATCGCCCCGTGCGTGGGGCTGGACGGCGTCAACATGTTAATGAGCTAACTGCGCTAACGCACTAGTTCCCACCAATGTAATTGAGCATTGCATGGCACATCCGACATACTGTTTTACTTTTGTCCATCAGGGTTTTCGTCCTTCACATGAAAACCAAAATAGTTCCAAACGCCATATCTGAATGAGGGTGGGGGAGGTTCAATTTCGGGTAGCGTTGAGGCAGTTGCCATGTTGCAACGAGCTTAGCTTCTGTCTCACTAGCTTGCGCTGCGCTCAGTAGATCTGCGCTCCACAGTGCAGCCTAGGCGGAGTAGTCGAACGCAGATCCACTGAGCTCTCAACACAGATACCATCGTCAGAAGAAAAGTTGATAAATAAAAAATTTTGTATCGTTCGATACATATGCGTACCGAACCGAAAGCACTGTATCGAACGGTTCAATACTGATACATTTATTGTTGCACCCCTATTAAAAACTATCCAATGCATTATTAAAAAGTGGAAGGATAGTGGGGACCCCATCGTCTTCGAGGAAGAAATGTGGCCGGAAAAAAATCCTTTATGATTGTGATCGGCGATCACTTAAACGTTTGGTGAAATCAAGTCGAAGAAAAACAACTGTCGAACTCAGGGCTATGTTTAATAGTGAAGGTAAGAGCATTTCCACATGCACAAAGCGAAGGGAACTCAAGAAATTGGGACTGAACAGCTATGTAGCAAGGCAAAGTGAAAAAAAAGGCTTCAATTTGCTAGGAGCATGAAGATTGGACTCTGGAGCAATGGAAGAAGGTCATGTGGTCTGATGAGTCCAGATTTACCCTGTTCCAGAGTTTATGGGCGCATCAAGGTAAGAAGAGAGGCAGATGAAGTGATGCACCCATCATGCTTAGTGTCTAATGTACAAGCCTGTGGGGGCAGCAGCAGGGAAGCCCAGACCTGTCTCTCACTACCTCCTTCAGAGAAACATTCCCAGGCCAGCCTATAGATGTACACCAGGGCCTCCTCCATGCCTGGCCAGAACACCTTACCAGGAGGCAGCAGACTTTTTTTTTTAATAAATATTTTTATTGAGAGAGTGAAAGATACATTAGTCGTTTACAATTACA
The DNA here is from genome assembly GCF_013358895.1 of Oreochromis aureus. Lineage (NCBI taxonomy): Eukaryota > Metazoa > Chordata > Actinopteri > Cichliformes > Cichlidae > Oreochromis > Oreochromis aureus. The sequence continues at coordinate 3,381,755 of NC_052952.1, read as the reverse complement.
ATACAATCTGTTCCCCTCACATATTTGTTATTTTTTCTTACACAATGGTACAATGGTACACACACACACCCACACACACGCTTAAATAAAATTAAAAAACCCAAAACAAAACAAAAAAACGGGGGGGGGGGTGATAATATTAATCAGCTGGTAAAACGTTTAATGACTTGCAATAGTTTACGAAGGGACCCCAGATTCGATAAAATTCTCCATATTTGGCTTTTGCCGCTAGGATATTTTGCAATTTAAGAAATTACATCACATCTCGAAACCAAAAAGAAACTGAAGGTGGCTTTGAAGATTTCCAAAGGAGTAAGATACAAAGTCTGGCCAAAAGTGTTGTAAAGGCTAATATTTGGAAGTGTGTAGGGTTTGTTAGGCCAGTATTAACTGGAAGCCCAAAAATAGCTAAAAAAGGGTCCATGCAGACCTGGGTCCCAAGAGCCTTGGAAAGAATAGGTGAATACTGACTCCAGAAGCCATTGTCATGATCCTGGGTCTTTTGACCCAGCGTTTTGTGTTTTCTATTATTGTGATGTATTTTGGTTCTGGTTTTCTATTTCTTTGGTTTTTGGTTCTGTTCTTCCTCAGTTTAGTGTTTAGTCATTTCTGCCTGTGTATTCCTGTGTCAAGTCCGTGTTTCTTAGTCTGTGTCTTTGCATGTGTGAATTCCAGTTTTATTTTGTAGGTCTGTGTCTCCCGTCAGTGTTTCTAGTTTCACCTACCCTTGTCTCGTTATGTCCAATTACTCCCAGCCGTGCCTCCCTCCTGTTTCCCATTCCCTGATTGCCCTGTGTGTATTTAAGCCCTGTGTTTTCTCGTGTGCGTTGCTGGTTCGTCTGTGTATCTTCCTCCGTCTTCCTGTGCATTCTCCCCGCGCTGTTCTCCCTGCAAGTTACCCTCACTCGTGTTCAGGTTTTGTTGTTTAAGTTTTAGTTTTCCCAGTTTAGAGTGTTTTCAGTTCTGTTTCTCGCCACCCTTTCCTTTGTATGTTAACTCACTGTCACAATAAAGCTCGCTTACTTCAGAAGCTACCTGCATCTTGGGTCCTTTAATAATTCACACGGCTTGCCCCGCAACCCATGACAGCCATGGAGTCCAGGGCACAGAAAAAACATGTGACTCAGGTCACTTGGGGTGGCATGACATCTCTCACACTGATCCACCACTTGTGGGTAAATCTCAGACAGACGACCTTGAACTGGATAAGTTGTAACCTAGCCTAGCACAGGACATACTATAATGGACATTGGATACTGCTTTCTCGCACTGATCCGAAAAGATTACTCCTAACTCCCGCTCCCAAGCCCTCCTAATTTTAACCACTGAATGGACATCTAAATCCATAAGTTGTTTATATGTCAAATATATAATTGATTTCTTTTTGGGTTTAACCCTTTAAAGCCGGTCGGAGCGGGCACGCTCTGTTTTGCGTAACTATTTTTAAATCCCGGTAGCACTGCAACCACATAAGCTAGCGCAATAATTTTTTTTTGCATATGAAACCGGAGGAGTTGTACTTACATCTCATGCCATCAGCTTGTCCTACACTGTAAAATCTAATATTGTGTTTAATTAAAAATATTAAATAGGCTGAACTCAATTTTTATCAATTTGTTATTAGAACTCAATTTAAATAAGTTACCAGTACTTTTTATGCAAAAACGCTGATAAACTCCATTTATTTGAGTTGTCTTAACTTAGAAAAATTAAGTAAGCTGGAAGTTTTGCTTCTCAGTGCGGAAGGATGAAAGATGTGTTTTGAAAATGCCACATGACTACCGTCCTCCTCCCTCTCGGATCAGTCCGCATGTTCATGGTGCATTTTTTATGGAATATGTTGAGCAAACCTGGAGAAGCGTCAGCTCAAGATATTATTGTTGTCATTGCTGTGGATCTTTACCTGATACACTGACTTGGTGAGTAAATGTTTACTCTTATTCAAACTGATTTTGTGGCTTCTCTTAGTTTAGCACCAGGTTTAAAATCTTGCTAGCTAGTTAGTGTTAGCCTAGCGTTGCTGCTGCTGCTGGGCTCATGTTACTTAAAATTAACACCACAGCCTTAAAACCTTACATAAAACTATGTGGTGAAATTTTCTGTTGATTGTTTGAAATAAATAAGTGAGATAAGAGCCCAGACAAAATTCTTCGGGAGGTGCAGCCGTTAGGGGTGGGGTAGGTGTGGGATGTGGGGGGTGGATAACAGAGCTCTCCGAAAACGTGGAAGCACTTTTGCAAATATGTGATATTTTGATAAATTAAGTAGATATTTGAGCATTACACAGCTACATTGTCGCCTGAAAATATCTTAAAAGGTTATTTTGTGACCCAGAAAGGGTAATCTGGGGAAAAGGAGGATCGCATTTGTCGCCGCGGTTGTCGGAGCCGCTGAAAAACTTATTACTTTTTCTGGGTCACAAAATAAACTTTTAAGATATTTTCAGGCGACAATGTAGCTATGTAATGCTCAAATATCTGCTCGATTTATCAAGACATCACATATTTGCAAAAATGTCTCGACGTTTTCGAGATGTCTATTTTTTTTCATGCTTTGTGGCAGCTTTAGAACATCTGTGGCATCTATTAATGTCAAATCTAGCCTTTATTTAACAACATAAGCAAACTCTATGTTACAATGATTGCACAGCCATTAAGGATCAAATCAGTTTCTGAAAAATGTTCTGTTTTTTCTCCCTCTGCTGGCTTCTTACTGTCTTTGAGGCTCAGACCAGCGCTCCTGCTGTTGGACAGAAAGACATCAGTAAGTATTTTGGTTTTCCAATATATTAGCAACTGTCAGTGACATTTATATTAATCAGGCTGAACTTTAATCATACTTTAGATCAGCCTGTTTTACTTATTGTTCTATTTGTGCTTTGGTTTGGGGAAGTTTTTTCTTTACTGATCTTTTCCTGTCTTCTGTTATTAGACTTGTGATATGACTGCACTGTGCTGTTGCTGGTGACCACAGTTAATTCTACAAGACATGCTGTGTAGGTAAACAAACAACAACAGTTTGGTCTGCATTTCTTGAAAGATCACATCCCCCAAACTTAGTTTAGAGGGTCTACACTGTATATAGTGAAGTCTGCAAGTTTTCTAACAGCAAAATCTGTTTTGTGCCCAAAATCATTTTGCACATCATTAGAATGAAAGCCCTTTTTTAAAATGATGCTTTCATGACATTATTGTGTGTTGGGTGGTGGTCAGGGCTATCCAGACTGACAATTTGGGATATTGAATGTCACCTCTCCGGTGGGGAGGGAGCCTGAGATCGTCTAAATTGGAGTCTGTTCTATACCAAATGCAGAAAAAAATGTTTTTAGAAAGCAATTAAGTTCATGTTCCAAAAAGTATGATTGTTTGCTTGCAGGACAACAGGAGAGATCAGTCCTCCGTCACAGGTGGTGTGGTCAGTGAAGATGGTCGCCTGCAGGTTCAAGCTCATTACATCTCCAACCCACATCCACTGCCACTGTACTTAAGGGAAGTTAAAGACTTTCTTCTGCACCTATATTTGGATCACCTCGATCCATGACAGTCATTCAGGCAGTAATGCCTGGACTGGAAACAAGCATCCTTAAAATAATACAACATTCCAGCTGCTGTGTTGGAATGGAAAACAAATGTGTTTTTTAAATTAGAGACTGCACTTGTGACAGAACAATAAATATTTTATTTTGATTATATAAGTAAGTACAAAACAAACTGTGGTAGACCTAAACTTATTTTCAGAATAATTACATCTGAGACTTTGTTTCATTGTAAGATTATAACAGTGATGGCAATATAATTGTTGTTCAGCAGAACAGTGTCCAGTATGTTGGCAGTTATACTTTGTTGTGTTTGAAAATAAAAGTTGGAAAAAAATTTTTAACATCATTACAAAAATTGTTGTTAATTATTTTTAATCATATTCAGGTTACCACAAATTTTTTTCATTTAGTTGAACTTAACATGTTTGTCAGTAGGTAAACAATTAGTATTGTACAGTCAGAAATATCAAGTTATTGTTAATACTGCAGACTTGCAATGTATAAGTTGTCCTAACAGTCATCTTAAGTAAGCTTTACTTAGTTTTTTTGAGGCAACGAATTTCCAAAATTTTTTTGAGTTCTGGGAACTAACACGGCTGTACAGTGTACTCAAAATGAGTAAGTTGCCCTAACTTGGTCATCTTACGTAAACTTTTTTTGAGTTCTGGGAACAAATGAGCTTGTACAGAGTACTCAAAGTAAATAAGTTGTCCTAACTTAGTCATTTTTAGCTAAGCTTTACTCAAATTTTTTTGAGGCAACGAGTTTCCATAATTTTTTTGAGTTCTGGGAACTAATTAGATTTTACAGTGTAGGTCACGGTTTCCTTCTACATATAGCTTTCCAAAAACTGCATAAAAAGCACTTGCAGCAACAAAAACATAATATTCCAGAAACACGCTTTGCCGATCCGATCAGCTGTTCATAACACTTCCTACGTTGGAATCGACGTCAGCGCGAACTTTCGCATGTCCGCCATTTCCTGCCCGAAACCGGAAGTGACGTCATTTTCGCGGAAATGTAGTTTTTTTTACCATCAGGGCCTCATGAGCCTATCCGGTTGTTCAGTGATGACGTGACGAATCCTACTTCCGGGCCTAAAGTAGTCTGCGTTTAATATGGCTTTTGTGTTGTTAACATGTTTAATGTTTTGTATTTTCTTCTATTTAATCTCAAAAGCTCCTAAAACAGTCAGTGATCACTGTTGACCTCCCTCGGCTTTTATTACTGCTAATCATTTATTTAAGCTCAGTTTTTAAAACCTTACGATGTAACTACAGCACAGCCCATGGAGGAGTATATGAATGACTAACCTCGTATTGTGGATGGATTATCTCACTTGTTCTCCTGGCTGAAGTTTAGTCCTTTACAGCATCCTGCCATGCGATTACATTTGTTCCTGACCACCGAGAACACTCACGTTAACTTTTATCGAGTGGAAAAAAAGTTAGCTTGTTTATGTTATGCTAACATAGCTGTGTCGCTAGCGGTCACGTAGCACATCATTATATACCAGCTAGCCAAACTTCAGTAACCCTACAAACGTCACTGCTGTTTAGTTTTCTGTCTTCATTTATGTTGGAAGTGATAGCAGAGCTGTACGTTTGAATTTTTTTCCAAAACCCCGCAGTCAGGACATGCTATATTGTATTTAGATAGAAGCTAGCAAGCTAACTTCCTGCTAACTTCTAACGCCGTTAAATGTCATAAATTCCATTTTCATGGATGCCTGGATGTTAAACTCAATTGTTACACCTGGTAGAGCAGAACACTGATCATTTTATTAAAGATGAAAGACTTTAGACAGTTTTTCAACTCTCAGTAATGCCACAGTGATCGTTTGATATATGGACCTGCAGCGGAGTTTAGGCCCAGACACGGCCAGTGACGTCAGACTGAACAACCGGATACTGGTGTTTTTAAAAGTTATCTTTGACTTTATGACTTTCTGTGTCGTTTCTGATATGCTTTGGACTCATATTGCACTGCTGGAAATAGTTTATTTTGATGCATATGCTGTTTTTCTTGCAAATTTGCATTATAATATTTATTTTCGTTTTTCCTGCAGTATATGAAAATTGGTGTATTTCAAAAATAAAACTATGAAGACACTTAAAATAAATTTCCTGTGGTGGGAAACTAGTTTGTGCAACTTTTTTGTATTTACAGTTTTGAGGGATAAGCCTCTTAAATTTCTCTAACTAGAAATATATGTTAAAAAAACAAAAACGATTTTCAATTTTTTTGTAGTTTATTGCACTTTTTGCAATTTATGTAATTACTATGGCCTGAATGCATACATATTATTAAAATTTGGGCTATAATGGTTGTATTGATGTATATCAACTTGAAATGCTCCCAAAAATGGCACTACAGCATGTAAAAATATAAGCTCTGGCGGACTTGGTTCTATGGTAGGTCTTAAAGGGTTAAGGGACAGCAATTCCTCCCACGGTTGGAAATTTGGAAGAAGGGAAAGAGGGGAAGAGTGCAATGCCACGCCTGAAAATAACGAAATAGATGGGTAGCCGGAAGATTTATTTCTGAACAGAGATCTGAAAAACTTGAGAAAGTGCCATCTTTATAAAAATCTTTAAAAGTGTTAATACCATGATGTTTCCACTGTACATAAGTACCATCAATGAGACCAAGAGTAAATAGATGGTTCTGTGTGATGGGCATGTGTACTGATGCAGAGATGTACTTAAAATGACTCCTGAATTGTGACCCAATCTTAAGACTAGACCGTACCACGGGGTTTTTTGTGAAATGAGAAGGGTTGAGTGGTAGTGGAGAGAACACTAAAGCTTCCAAGGAGGAGGAAGTGCACGACAGGCGCTCCAGTTTACACCACAGCAATTCTTGAGATTCAAGCCAGTGGGTCAATTTGTGAATATGAGAGGACCAATAGTAAAATAAAAAGTTAGACAAGGCAAGACCACCATCAAATGTCAGTCTCTGTAATAGTGATTTCCTCAGCCTGGGATGTTTCCCTCCCCACAAAAATGATATAACTAGCTGATCTAACTTTTTGAAAAAAGCTTTAGGCAAAAATACTGGAATACTCTGAACAAAAATAACAATCGAGGCAAAATGTTCATCTTTACTGAGTTTATCCGACCAATTAGGGACAAAGGTAGTGAATTCAATCTCTGGAAATCTGGTTGAATTTGAGTGATCAAAGGGGAGAAATTGGAAGAATATAAAGAAGACAAAGTACAAGTCACGTTAACTCCCAAATATTTAAAGCCAGTGGGGCTAAGCCTAAAAGGAATATCAGATTGTTTAAGTATAAGACTTAAGGAATTTACGGGGAAACATTCACTCTTAAAAAGATTTATTTTATAACCTGATAGAGAGCTGAACTTGTTTAATAGAGACAATATCGATGGTATACTAGACATCATCATCTGTATATAAAGACAATTTTAAGTCAAGACCTGACCGGGAAATACCATGAAAATGAGGGAGGGACTTGAAAGCTATAGATAGGGGTTCAATTACAATAGCAAAAAGTAGGGGGGACAGGGGGCAGCCCTCCCTCATGCCACGTGACAATGTGAAGTAGCCAGAGGAAACACCATTTGTGTGGACACTGGCTTGGGGTGACTTGTACAACAATTGAATCCATGAAATGAATCATTCCTTGAAACCAAATTTTTGTAAGACCGCAAAGAGAAAGCTCCACTCCACGCGATCGAAACCTTTCTCAGCGTCAAGTGATATAACTTCTTCTGGATTAATGGTCAAGTGTTGGGAAAGAATTACATTCAAAAGCATTAAAGAAAAACCTTTAATGAAACCATTCTGTTCATCCGAAATAATAGTAGGAAGAACTTTTTCAAGGCAAATTGCTAAATTTTAGCCAAGACTTTAACATCCACATTCAGCAGTGAAATAGGCCTATATGAGGTGCAAGACGTAGGATCCTTACCCTTCTTTAGGAGAACAGTGATTAGTGCTTGAGACAATGTAGGGGGCAATAGCACGCGTTCAAAAGATTCATTATACACTGAAAGAAGTAGTGAGGCTAACATGTCGGTTGTAAAAAATTCAAACGAAAACCCATCAGGTCCTGGTGCCTTACTATTGCGCATGGTCTTGATTGCATGCACAATTTCATCCAAACCTAAGAGGGGCATCTAATTGTTCAGTTACAACAGGATCAACAGTGGGCATTGTAAGATCATTCAAAAAAGAATCAACCTCAGAGACATCAGCAGTGGATTCTGATTCATATAGAGAGGAATAATACTTCTTAAACACCTCATTCACTTCCTTTGAATCAGAGACCATGTTGCCTACTGCATCCTTAATTTGAGAAATTAATCGAGAAGAAGCCTGACCTTTTAACTGATGGGCCAAAAGCCCTCTCAACTTATCACCATGTTCATAATAAGTCCCGCATGCATGAAGTAAAAGGCAATCAGCATCTGCTGTAGAAAGCAAATCTAATTCGGTCTGCAAGTCAAGTCGTCGACTGGCTACAACCTGTCTATGTATGTTAGAAATTTGTGTAGTCAAAGTTTGAAGTTTGGCTTTGCGGCCTTTAGTGGAATGAGAAAGAAATGATTTGCCCACGCACATACGCTTTAAGAGATTCCCAAAGCAACGACCTTGTGACAGTATCGCTGTCATTAAACACTATATATTCGTCAATTGCGGTCTTATTAAAGGTAACAAATCCCTCATCCGAAAGCAGCAGAGAGTTAAATCTCCAGGCTGGGGAGAAAGAGGACTGGGCTATGAGCTTGATATCAACGCGAAGTGGTGCATGACCGGAAATGACAATTGGATGATATGTAGATGGGATAAGGGAACCGTCCACTAGTGATGTGTCGGTCGCGAACTGAACGGCTCTTAGAGCCGGATCTTTGAAGTGAACGACAGCTGAACACGGCTCGTGTTTCTTTCTCTCACCCTCTCTCTCGCACTTTATTTCCTTTTTTTTTTTTTTTTTTTGCCTGTCCCATTTGGTTCTTTAGCCGTCAGAATTGTTGTCTGAAGACCAACAAGGATACCAAATGGATTTATTTTGCCAAATGGATCATCATGGCATTGCCGTATTGGTCCATTTGATCAAACTTTGTTGTTATTATTTACTTTATTTTCAGTTGTTACAGATGGGACAGACATGACTGGGGGATAGGAAAGGGAGAAAGAAAGAGAGGAAGGAAAAGAAAAACAGAAGGGAAAAGGGACAGTGAGAAAGGGCACTTACAAAGACAAAGAGAAAAAAAAAAATCTCCTGGATCACCTCTTGAGAGAAAAAGAAGAGAAAACAAGCAAAAAAAACAAAAAAACAAAGCAACATACTAAACACAACACCATCATGTGTGAACAGCAGTAAATACAAAATATTGAATGTTGTTGTGCAGCACGCATGGGACAGACAGCGCACAATGTGCTTTGAAGTAGCAGCTAAGAAAGGTGTAGTTTATGTCTCACGAACAGTGAACACCCGTGTGTGCACCTGTGTGGATCAACGCTTGTATACAAAAGGTTTCCCCATGTAACGGTCTGCTAGAGGGTGTGGAGGGCCATAGCCCCGCCCCCAGGGCATGAAGCAGGCATGGAGGAGATCCAGGCTCCAGACATCCAGAGGCCCCAGAGTGCGAGAGCCCAAGGAGTACCACTGGAGGGGCATCCGTGCCACCCTCCTGGGAAGGGCTGAGGAGATCCCAGACGAGGGATCACCCAGTAGCCACGGAGCAGAAGCCAGAGGGGCTGCACCGGGCGTGCCCGCCGGCTCTGCCGGCAGCCAGCTGTGCCAGAGTGAACCGAGTTGCAGGCCCCGAGGCGGAGGCCCGAGGGCCCCTTTGCCCCGGAAGAGGCCTGACCGAGCGACAGGCACCAGGCCCCGCCAAGTAGGCACCGGGAGTGAGCTGGTGCATACCTGAGCGCCCAGCTCCGGACACCAAGAACCACCAATGCACCAACTCCTGAGGGCATCAGTTACCGGCAGGGAGTGTGGTGAGGGGAGATAGGCCTCCACACTTTGGAGGGCCTGGGAGTTCCCAGGGAGGTGGAGTCTAAGACCCGACCTGACATATAGACACAGACAAATGCACTTTATTTCCGCTTCACTCCGCACGCGAGCCTTGTGCTTTGTGCTGGGAAGAGGGGGGAGGGGCGGTAGTTACACTCGCAGTAGCACAGGAACAGAGCGGGAGGGAGAGACAGTAGTGGTGTGCGATACTGCATATTTTGGTATCGATCCGATACCAAGTAAATACGGGCCAGTATCGCCGATACCAATACCGATACCGATACTTTTCAATAAATCAGATGGATGCCTCATTGAATTGCTAAATCGCAATTCATTTTCATGACCTTAAGTGTTTTTTGTGATTTTTCCTTTTGTATTATTAATTACTTAAAACCCAGGACATAATTAGGAGAAATAATTTATTCATAATTAAATAAAAAATGCTTTATTATTGTGGCGGGCCATGGTCTGCGATGCTGCTGCAGATGAGGTGGACTCACCTTCACTGCATCTACAATCATGCCTCACCGGCTTAAAACCTGTGCGCTGCTTGTGCTGTTGTTGTTTTTGGTGTTGATGTGTACAGCTGGCAGCAGGAGGGCTGCAGCCATTGAATGTAAGCTACTGTTACAGCAACCGGGTGATCACTGTAAGGGTGGACAGCGCGCGGCTCGGGGTGAGCCGGAGGCTGGCGCGCCAGCGGGACCTGCCAAGCTGGAGATGGAGGTCGAGGTGCGCGGGGGTCCTGCCTGAGGGCGGCATGCTGTCCGCTTGGGCATGCAGGCTGCATGGTCCTGCGTGCCGGCCGTCTGCCCAGCTGCCTCTGAGCCCCGGCTCACTTCCACTCCTGCTCCGCCGCCTCTGCTTGCCATATGAGTGGCCATCAGGCCTCCGCTGGAGGCACGGGCGACCGCCAGAGTGGACACTTCCCCGTCGCCGGGGCATGGGGCGCCGATGGTCCCTCGCCTGCTCGCGGGGTGGGGTGAAGTGGGCGATGGGGGTATGTGGCAGGGCATGTTCTGCAATGCCGCTGCAGGTTTGGTGGTGGTGATGTGTACGGCTGCGTTGAATGTACTGTTACAGCAACCATGTGATTATTGTAAGAATAAATGATGCGGCGAAGCATGAAAATGCCATCGGGTCTGCCGTGGTGGCGATCTTTTTTTTTCTCTTTTCTTTTTTTTTAATCTTAAGTGCACGCAAACCAGTAAAGAAATTAAAACAAATAGTGTTGATAAACTATAATAAGAAAATTACAATTAAAATTCTCAACAACAAAAACAATTGGTAAAAATATAATTAATATGTAAACAACTTAATAACCCCCAAAGTGTCTAAGTCACGTGACGTGTCAGCGCAACACCGAAACATAAGAGAGGGGGCGGGGAGCAAAGCGTGCCTGCTCTCCGCTGACACAGGAGCGGCTAGTCCAGCGACCTGGCTGTTTCGCTTTTTGCCGAAAAGCACAGCATAGCAAACAAGCAGAACTCAAAGTAAAGAATCGATCTAACCAGGCTAGTATCGATCCGATACCGATCCCGACTTGGGATCGATACTATCGATATTTGGATCGATCCGCCCACCACTAAGAGACAGAGAAAGAGAGCCAGGGACAACAACGTTACATTAGAAAGGTATAGTAATCATCCACAACTATTTTCAGTTGCGGATGATAAAGGATTCATAAAGTTTATTCATGCAGGCCCATATGACAGAGAATGTGCATCTTCTTTTTGTTTTCATATTTTAATTTATATTTAATTGTGTTGTGGTTTGCAGTGTTTATGTTGTTTCACTTTAAATTTGTTTAAGAGGAAAAAGCTGAAAATTTAAATAGTTACAAGTTGAAATGTAAATAGTTGGTTTTTGTATTATATGATTTATTTATTACATTTTATGTGGAGTGAATAAATAAAAGTATATTTAGGGTGGCCCCTAGAGACAAAGCATGTACAAACTCCAAAACACGTACGAACTCCAAAACACGTACCAACTCCGAAGCATGTACAAACTCCGAAGCACGTACAAACTCCAAAACATGTAAAAACTCAGAAGCACGTACAAAACACAGCGGAAGTGCTCCAGGATGCTTGGCGCAGTGTTGAGCTAGTGGCTACACAAGCCAGGAAGTACCAACGACCGGATTTGCTGTGTGGTAGTAACCGGTAAATGAACTTTTTTAAAAATTATTTGAATATATATGAGTGCTTGTGTATAAATAAACAAACAATACACATATGCTTACAATTGTGTAATTTAAGTGATCTAGGTAGCTCTGTTTTGGAAGTTCAGTTAACGCTAGAAATGTGTTTTGGAGTTTGTTCGTGCTTTGTCTCTAGGGGCCACCGTATATATGTATATATAAACATATATAAATAAAACCACTTTTTTTACATTAGTAATTCCTTTTGTGCATAATTTTATATTGTTGTTAATAATAAATTAATTAAAGCAACAAAACCTGAAGAGCCGGTTGGGAGCTGAAAGAGCAGTCTCTTTTTAGTGAGCCGAGCCGAAAGAGCCGGTTCTCTAAGAAGAGCTGGAAATACCATCACTACCGTCCACAAAAAAATAATCAATACGTGAAAAAGACTGATGTACCTGAGAAAAGAAAGAATACGCTCTGGTAGTGGGGTTAGAGGGTTAGGGTTAGGGTTCGTGAACGTGATAATTATGTATATTGTAATAATGTGATATTATATTATACAAACATGAAAAGTATAATGTTAGAACAATAAACTTTTCACGTTATAACGTGATATAGCTTTATTTTTCTTTTGCCTGGGCGGCAGCTCTACGCTTTCGTAATTTGGTAATCAAAATGTAACTTAATGAATTATATTGTGACGTACTTTAGCCTTTTCTTATTATTCTGCCTTCTCAGAAAGGGAAAAAAATTTACAAATAAAACTGTTTACACTTGTTATATACAATAACTATCAAAACCTATTCACATTTAATTTGACTTTCACAGAAATCCCACCTCTCCTTCTGGCTACAGAGCACTTACTTACCAAGGTTAGAAACAAAGCACAGTTACGCTTTATTAATATTCACTAATTACAATGTTCCACATTTCCTTGCCTTTTTAGTAATTTTAAAGCTTTTTAGACTTTTTTTTGGTTGTTTAGCAGTAATGTTTCTGCCTATTTATTTCAGCCCATGAAATCGCATGCAGATCTTCCTGACGTGAGATTTGCATAAATCTAAGTAATTTTGTTTGTCATTATCATTAATGTTGTTGCTGCACTGTAAAATGTAATTCTAGATGTTTGTTATTTCAACATATTATTCTATATCAGTTTGACGATAGATGACTGAAGTTGTTGTTATAACATAGAATTACAAGTTAAAACGTCCCAATTACACCAAAAAAAGCTAACTTGAAAACTCATGTCCAGCTAAATCAGCAACTTATGTGAACTTGACAATGTGGGTAAGTTGAGCACAGCAGGATTCAAAACTGCCTCACGTGACTGCTACCGAGGTGCATCATGGGGAATTGGCGGTTAACGACATGCTCACTTTACTTGGACGTTTTCTAATCGCCTTCTTTGGAATATGCTTTCAAGGTGAGTAACATTGGTTATAACTATAAGGAAAGAGAGCTACAAAAGTTGGAACATGTTTTGAATCTATGGCATGATGTGTGTTTTTCTTTACCGAAATGTTTGCTTTAGCTAATGTAACTTTAGCCAACAAGGTCCAGCTTGTATGTCATGACCAAACTTGACCTAATAAACTGACATATGGCCTTTTTATGGGTTTAATGTGGCACTGACCAAATCACAAGTATTGTGCCGCTAGCTTTAAGGTTGTGCACTCAACCACTGTTGCGATATTAGCAAGCTAACTCAGCTAATTAATAAAGCTTATTTCATATTGTCTCTGTACTTGTAAATTTCTTTCAAGTTCACAGGCTGTTGTATTTTGGTGGAAGTTCATTTTGGCAATATTTCCAATAACTGACTGGGTTCAAAAATAACTTTTTGGCAGGACTCGGATGCTTGTTGTCATCTGTTTACCCCTATGTAATCACTTAAGTTGTTATTAACTGCTGCATGCTAAGCTGCAAGAGTGCACTGAGGATTGAGACAAAATATGGTCTACAAACCAGCATTATATTAGTTTTTATCAGATAGTCCTCCAGTGTGTTTTATTTTTTGCTTTAATTCTATTGTGCAGTTATTTGTTACCCTGAAATGCTTTTATGCTTAACAACAGCTCACTATTTTGACTTATTTTTGAACTCTTGTGATCAGTATGACTAGATTGTGTGAGTTTCCATACTAAAAGAGCTGTAGTGATAAAATAATTGGCATCAGAGACACTGATTTTTGGCATGGTATACTGCAGAAGTTTTTTTTTTTTTTTTTGCATAATTTACCTTTTAATTAAACTGCATTCTCTGTATTGTAACAAAACTAACATTGTTTATATGTCAGAAAATTAGCAAACATGAATAAATGGCGAAAACAATATAATTATAACATATATTTTTATTTGACTTATTTTAGGTCTGTGAAGCCAAACTTGATGCTGGGGATTTATTTTTGTCAGTGGAGTCAAATGGTAAGTTACAATTTGTGCATTTTGTCATACTGGAAACACCTCAGATTATATTGTAATTTAATAGCTCTGTAGAACAAATGATATAAAGATTGTAGTGTCAGGGTACTTCTTAAGAAGTAATATGGCACTATTGATGATCACATGCAGGTGGCATAAACTAAATATTCAGACGTGTTACCAACAAATGATTCATTAACAAAAGCAATGGAGCAGACTGTTTAGGTTCTTGTGGTTGTAATAACATCCATAACTGCAGGTTTGTCATTAATTTATTTTCACAGGTCTAGATGATCACATCTGACTTTGTCATTTAAATGAGGTGGACTTGCAAACTTTGCGCTCTTTTGGGTAAATTGCTGTCCACTACATATACACAGAATGTGCACAGTATTTCAGATCTAAAAGGGAGTATGTAATGGACTTGCTGGCTTTAATGTAAAAAGCCTGTTGTGTAACTTTAATGAGGCAGTTGGACTAAAACAGTATTGCTCATCAAGGTAAACATCTGAGGAATAAGGAAATTGTTACTTGTCCTTTTACTCAGTGTTCTTTTTAATCGCACGTTTACTAAAGTTTTACATCACATAAGTCATTTTCACAATCATTCTACTTTAAAAGATTTCAAGACAGAGCTTATTGTTCTCTGAACTTCCTTGTTTGCTGAACGGCAGGTAAAGTGCATCTTTTGTTTGTTTGCTTTTGTGTGTTTGTGTTTTCTCTAATGGGCCTCAGATGACCGTTTGCTTAAATTTGGGTCTCAAAGAATCTTTTTTTATTCTGCCTGTACTCTCCACCCCTCTTCCTCTATTGCTCAGGTTGAAGCAGAATTTGCCCGTCTTACATCTGTTGACCTGAAAGGGTTCCTTTTTGCTGTGCTTGACCATTATGGAGAGGTTCGTGGAGCTGTACAAAATCAAGAGCGGCATAGGAGGGCTAACTAGGCTCATAAAATGCTTCAATGATGATGTAAGTGTTCAACTGCGAAATCTAATCCTTTGTTTAAGTTTTAGGTTATCCAGTTCAACTGATGAACTCATTGAAAGAAAGCTGATAAGTAAAGTCTGTCATCATATTTCACAACTGGACATTTAGTGTGGTAACTTTTACAGAATCTATGTATATTGGTGGTAGGTTGGATATCATATTCTACTTGAATGTCCTGATAAGCCTGATTCAAAATCTCCAATGATAATCATATATTGATGGAATTATGTATCAAAAAGCTGTGAATTTGGAGCTGTCTACATGCTTCATAAACACTGTTTAAAAAGTGTTTTGGTTTTCTTTTTGACTTCTTTGACCAGAGCCCTACACAAAGGAAGAGGACAGAGGACCTCATTTTCTAAAGGAAGATCCTCACACACTTTCAAGACTGTGAAGGTTAGCATTGTTTCTTTTAGTAAATTTAATAATGACAGCACCACAGTGGATTTTTAATTAAACATGTGGCATCTATGAAACAATAGATGCCACATGATAACATGTGTACTTTTTCCTCACCAAATGTATTATTACAAGATCTTTGACACTGGATTTGGTCTGGGTTTCAGAGAAACTAACTGGCAAGCTAGCATTGATATTATTAGTGGCTTGTGTTTATTCATGTCTTCACCAGGGTCTTTGACATTTCGCTGCTGTACTGTTCACTTCAGCTTTACGCTTGATTTCTCACATTGTATATTGTAATGGCAGAGATATTAGGATATTTAAGGGGCTGCAGTGGCTGCTACAGCTGTGGGGGCAATACTTTGGTGAAATGTCCTGGACCCTGGAAAAGAGACTGTGTAGACTGGGTAAGCAATTAAAGGTTACTGGCCGAGAGTCATTGGGCAGCTGGGTAAAGGTGGATGTTGATATTCAGTGCCAATTATGCAACCTGTTCAGCCATGTCTATATGCTCTTTTTCATGCTGTTAATATAGGGGAAAAATAAACTTAATCAATAAACTGATTAAAGAAGCATTGTCTATGGAGCCACAATCTGATCCTGTAGTGTAGCTGCAGTTTGCACATTTCATGTATTCTCAGCCAGATTTGGTTTAGAGCACAGCCAATATTTAGCATAAGTAGATTTAAATTCACACACTGGTGATGGCAAGCTACATTGTAGCCACAGCCGCCCTGGGCGCACTGACAGAGGCGAGGCTGCCAGACACTGGCACCACCGGGCCCTCTGACCACCACCAGTAGGCAACAGGTGAAGTGTCTTGCCCAAGGACACAACGACTGAAACTGTCGGAGCCGGGGCTCGAACCGGCAACCTTCCAATTATAAGACGAACTGTCAACTCTTGAGTCACGATTCAGTCATCCACCCATGTGTGTGAATGACTGAATGTGTAAAGCACTTTGGAGTCCTTAGGGGACTAGTAAAGCGCTATACAAATACAGGCCATTTACCATTTAAATTGAAAATTTTGTTTGAATTCTGCAATTGAAGACATGCTCAGTTATTTATGAACATGGTCTTTGTTTAAAGCAAGAAATGGATTTTTAACATGGGGTGCATATCTCATTCTGAAAAACTTTAACAACTAATAAGTGTTACCCAAAGCCAATCACCATCATCCAAGGCATCAGTATGGCTCTTCTTTGGAAAGACATGAATTGTTAAGCACAAGGGATATTGTGTAATTGTAATTGTGTAATTTTTATTTATTTTTTTGTCTTTGAACCCTTTTTAGCCGACAGGTATTGAAGACACGTTTTCTAAGAGGATGAAAGTTGGCATTGCGATGGTGAAAGAAGAAGACATCATCGATGTGTTGGTTGTCCTTGAGGCGGCAGTAATCCTGTCTAATCTGAGGGATGTCTCAAGTGCCATTTCCATGCTGATGGGCCTTCTTTTTGCCCTCAACATAGACTATCCAAAGGAACTTAAGGACATCTTTGAAGTCATTCAGAACATCCTAATGAACATTGGTGGAAGGCAGTGCATCTCACTAGTGCATGGTCTAAGAAACAGACTCTTGCAGAAAGCCATGCAGAACTGTAATTGTATGCTCCTTAGTTTTAAGGACAGTTTTATTTTACTGTTTGTTTTTTTATTCTTGCAAGTTCTCATTCTCACTTTTGTATGTCACTAAATGACTACACTTTACATTCCAGATTAGACAATTACTCATTTGTTCATGGTTTAAGAAACTTATGTGAACAACAATATAATGCTGGACTTTGCAGATGCTTATCTCATGCAAGTCAGTAGTTTTTCCTTTGTTTTGCAATTGAGCAGACTCAAACTGATGTTCCTGAAATATCCATATTATCAAATGTTTCAGAAGCATGCACTCATTTTCAGAGATATTGGTTCTGTGGAATTTGTTGCAATTGTAAACGAAGACAAATACAAGAGTTTGATGTCTTAGTTGTTATAAACTGATCTTTACTGTCACTTATCAAAGGTTTTGTACTATTTTAATATTTCAAGTTTTATGCTAACAGGTGTCACTGAGCACAATGAAGTTTAAAAATTTTGTAAATGTAAAGAATAACTTTTCTAAAATAGCAAGTGTTCCGTTGATACATTACATTAATGCAGACTTTATGTTGTTACTTCACAAGAATCACTACTGCTCCTAGAGTATTGGTCAGAATTTAATCTTCACCCAAACTGGGCTCAAGACCAAGTTCAAATTTATTGTTTCACAGGAGCAGCCTTTGAGTTTTGATGGATTGTGAGCCTGATGAACTACGTCACTGATTTTTCTGTTTCTCAGATGACTAAGATGGCACAATAAATGGTGAATGTTGGGTGCTCATGAGTATTTGTCTTGTCATGTTCTTAAAACAAACTTTCTGTATGAAATGATCAGATAGACTTTAATGGAATCTGTTTTTTTTTTGTTTTTTTTCTGTAAACAACAGAAAATTAATTTAAAGGAATGTAGGTATTTAAACCTGAGATCTAAGATAAACCTAACAGGTAGTTTTGCTGAAATGGATGTTAGAAAGCTAAAAAAACAAAACAAAACTTAAGATGTTTAATACACATTTTTCTTTACATCCAGTCAATCAACTCTGATAATTAAAATGAAACTGATTTACAAGTTCACTCAGCTACCTTAAGGAGCTCAGTTAATTAATAAACTTAAATCAACTTAGCTAACAGATTATGTTAGTTAAGCTAAAATAGATTCTAAGTTAAAAGAACTACTAAAGTATTTGAATTAACTAAAAACCCAAGTCAACTGAACTAGGACAAGAGTTTAAACAATAGATTATTTTAATTTAGCTGAAAGGGTTTTCCCAAGTAAAGATGACAATTAAAGGAGTTGAACTGACTAACAAATCTCAGCCAACTAAACTAAGATGAAAGTTTAGACAACATGTGATTTTTCATTAAGATAACAATTGGTTGTGTTATAAGAACAAACTCTATTTCTTGACTTAACTTAAAATTTTAAGGCAGCCCTTTACCTCATATTTTTAAGTTGAAACAACAAGTTATATTTTACAGTGTGTTGTTGTTTTTGTGCAGTTTACAATCATATAAACCTAGCAAACATCAGTCAGCACTGTGACTAACCTAAACAGATTCTTGCCTTATTCACATATGTTATATGTAATTATATATACTTGTACATTGTAAAATGGTAAACGGCCTGTATTTGTATAGCGCTTTACATATTCAGTCATCCACCCATTCACACACTGGTGATGGCAAGCTACATTATAGCCACAGCCACCCTGGGGCGCACTGACAGAGGCGAGGCTGCCGGACACTGGCACCACCGGGCCCTCTGACCACCACCAGTAGGCAGTGGGTGAAGTGTCTTGCCCAAGGACACAACGAACGAGACTGTTGGAGCCGGGGCTCGAACCGGCAACCTTCCGATTAGAAGACGAACTGCCAACTCTTGAGCCACGATCGCCTTGAGCCACCATTGTCCACTTGGCCCCACCCCATTGTTCTGACAGCTCTGATTGTACTTATACACTGCATCTGAACAGGGAACAGTCTGCCACATTAATGTATTTTTAAGTGACTTGTTTGTAATACATGAATTTTTCTCTTACAGATGTCAAAGTCTCAACCTCATGCTGCCCTCCCCCATCCTCCTAAAGTAAGTATTTGTTGTTGTAGTTTTTATGCAGTGTCTGTGTCACATGCTAAGCATAAATATTGAAATGATAACTGTTTTCTAACAGATTTTCCCAAACACTAGCTATGTTTGTTGTCATTCAGACCAGTACTACTAGACATTGCTTAGTGGTCATGCATGTTTGGCAAGCTTGTTATGAGACCAAAACAGTAGGCCTGTCACAATAATCGATATATCGACTTATTGCACAATATATGTACATGACCTCAATAATTGTTTATGATGCAATATATCTGCCATTATATTTACTTTAAACAAATTACAAAAATAAAATATAATAATAACAACACAATAACATTAAAAAAAATTAAATAGGGATTGTGTTTTTCAGCAAAATATCTTACTTTTCAGAGGAATATAGGGAAAAATCTGTAGATGGAAAAATCTCTATAAAAGTTCTTTGTGCATTTTGTTTTCTGTTTGTTAGAAAATTTACTATTTAATATTTATTCAAGTTTTTAAGGTATCTAATATTTTGATACCTAATTTCCATGATCTAAATATTTTAAGAATTAGAAGTTGGTTTGTCAGTTGAAAGTATGTAGATGTCAAAGGATTTCAGGATTTTGGGATTTTTATTATGTTATGCTTAAAAGTACATTTCATTATCTAAATGTATCTAAATGTGTTTGCTCTTTCAGTATTCAGCTTAAATGGGGAAGTTACACTCTGTGCAGACTCCACAGGAAGCCTGCACGCAGCACAGTTCTATTTTATCTCTTCCTGTACGTGCTATGACAAATAGCTATGAATAAAGGCTTCTTTTACTGCAGGGTGCGAGTCTCCCTGAGTCTCACCCGTGTACACGTTAAACCTGTCTGAGCGTTTTTATTCTGACCTGAGTTGCAATACAGGAAAACTCCTGACAGTAGATCTTGCATTATTATGGTGTTATATTATGATTGTACATTCAATGGCATAAAATGGTCTTAAAATGACAATGACATAACTTGTCGCAATTGTTTATGGGGCAATATACCGACCAACAAAAAGTTATCGTATCGTAACAGGCCTACAAAACAGACGGTTTTATGATTGATAAATACAAAAAATAAGTACATTTAATTTCTCTGAGATTCTCTGATATTCAGTTACAGTTCACACCACAGTTACCTGTACATGCAGTACTATACTGTAAATTTACTGACCTGCACTCAATCTACAGCAGGCGGTGCTGAGGTCCTTCAGGAAGATCGTGAAGGACCTCAGCCATCCCAACAATGTACTGTTCTCTCTGTTGAGGTCAGGAAAGCGATTCCGCTCCCTGAAGACCAACACAGAGAGACTGAGGAGAAGCTTCTTTCCGCAGGTGATATGGTGTATCAATCACACCACCACATAGTACTGACCCACACATATGGTTTTTACACACACACTGGATATTCTGGACACTTGTTTACACTAGTGGCCACTGCACAACTACACCGCGTGGTCATCTAATCACTATCACAAGTCACTTAAATAAATCACTTTTAAGCATATTTGCACTGCACAAGACACTTAGATATGTGGATTGCACAACCCTGGACATTACATTTCTTTCATTACCAATTATTACTCGTACAGCTGCTCTTATTGTTCTATATTTCTTCATATATTCCTTTATATTTTCTATATTGTGTATTTTGTGTATTGTGTATTTTGTTGTACAGTTATTTTATTTTTAACTTTAATTTTTATATTTTATTTTATTCTTTCCTAGTTAAATTTACCGTTCATTTTAATTTTCATATTTATTTCCTATCCTATTCATAGTCGTTTATTTTAGGTCACGAGCAGTTGTCTAAGCATTTCACTGCATATCGTACTGTGTATGACTGTGTATGTGACAAATAAAATTTGAATTTGAATTTTAAATCTCTGCATTTAGCATCCGATTAGAAGAGTCACAGTCACTGCCTTTTTTTACCTGTACTATTACTAACACGTTTACTGTTTTACTTTTAGCCTGTGGATACAAATGCAGATGTCCTTAATGTAAGTTGTGCATTTTTATTACATCATGTTATTTTTATTATTATTTATTTATTTTATTTTACATTCAAATATCTCAAGCTTCTTAGTTAAATAAGCTTGATTGCTAGTGGATAAAGAATAGTTAACCTATAATTGATATTCCCAATTAATTTCTCACCTCTGATTGAATGCCTTTGTTTGTTGGTCTTTTTTGACCATAACAAGACATTTTTGCAGGATATATATGGTGAATTTATATGCATAGATACAGTCGTAGTGCTTGACACATGCACAGAGCAGTAGATGGACTAGGAGGGAAATAATTACAATCATGATGTTGATTGCTGATGTTAGTATATATATTTTAGAGGAATGTTTTGTTTGACCCAAAATGAACTATATTGCTTCAGAAGAGATTTATTACCCTACTGGATTCTTATATATTGTTCTGTTTTTTGTTTGTTTGTTTGTTTGTTTTTGTTGTTTTCAGGTTCAATGGTGCGCGTTCTTCTAATGGTTGGAGGTTTTGATCCACAGCAATTTAAAAGGTAAACAGCTTTGAAAGTCAGTTCAAATGGTTAGCTAATAGTATTTTAAAAAGCCTACTTCTCTGTCACCAGTTTCTTTACCAAAACGTACCCATAAAAGTATCTCTCAATAGCATATCATTGTAGTTCAAATGTTTAGTTGAACAAATATCAGATTTTTGGAAATCTAAAACTACTCAAATACTCAAATGTTCATGCTTTTTATAGGAGGACAGAGCAAAACGGACATCGACGCAGAGTGAAGAACTGCCCTTGATAAGGACACTATGACAGCCACACTGTTCCAAAAAATAGTAATGTCAAAGTATCTTACCGTATATTTTACAGTTTTGTACTGTCTTTCTAGAATATCATTAAATTTACATAAGTAGACTGTGATTTTACATGTCAAAGGTAAAATAACATAACATCACTGTAAATATAGTAAAACACAATTTACTTGTTTTTTAAATATATTTTTTTGTACATATGCATATTTAGATTGTAAAAATACATTCAGAAATGTATCATAATTTCACAAATATTTGTCTGTTATGTGAGAGAATGATCTGTTAAATTCAAATGTAATACTATGGAAAATATATAAAATGATCGAAAATTAATGAGAATAATCAATAATTAAAGGAGCATTTGAATTATAATTTTGCTGAAAATTTCATGTCATCTAGGTCTGATTCAATAATTCAGAGGTAACAAGTGAAAATATAATTAATAGGAATAAAAACTAAAAAAAAACATATAAAACATTGCATGGCCACTCTGTGCTAATTATATATTTTAAAAAATAAATGTAGAGGTAGGAATTGCAATTAATATAAATCTCAAAGTATTCACAACATTCCTGAACAGAAATAGGCCTCTGCACCTGGGGTGAGGGTGTGGCCATAAAAACAATGTGACATGCCATTGGATGTTGGGACACATAATAACATGACGCTAAGCATTGGCCAATGAATGTGAATTAACAACCACAAGGTCGCGGGTATGGCTGCACCATTGACTGTAGAAAACATGGACGACGCGACTCCGCCTCCTACCATTGTGCAAAAATGAAGCCAAAATATCCCGCTTGTGGAGGCTGCCATCTTGCAAATTTGGAGCCAGAGTCTGCGCAGTAGTGACTTGAGGTGGAGCGACTGTGTAACGCTCCCGCCCACACACCCGCTGGACATGACCGCAAACACGCCCCCCTACACTTTTTACGTAGCCCGGCTGCTCGAGTTTTTTTGCTGGTTTACCGCGACTGACGACTCTTTAATTAAGGTAAATACAACCATGTCATTGTTATTAAAAAAGACGCACAGCTTATCATCTTATAGTTCTAAAATCACTTTGTTGTTAATTGTTTGCTAGATTAGCCGCTAGCATACGCACTGTGTTGGAGGCTTGTTGCTAGCTAGTTAGCGATGCTACACACCTAATACTCTAATAGTCTGTGTTATTGAAGGATTCAGCACTTCTTATGTTTGTTATCCATTTTTAGACAGCGATGAGATCATCTGCACACTCTACAGAGGCCCAGAGTTACTGTTAATATCAATAATATAATGCTGTCCTTTGAGATTTTAACATAAGACTGTGAGTGTAATGGATCTAAAACTGTTTAAATCTTCAGAGCCCTCTACATCCTGGTAACATGGAGACTTTAAAAACATCATCAGCAGAACGTTTCAGTAGTGTAGTCTAATTTGTTCTTTTCATTTAATAATAGAGTCCATATTATATCAACAGCTACATTCACCCTGGTGAGAAACTAGTGAGGGAGACCATCAGGACCAAGCTGGGTTTCCTGGGTCCAGAGGTTTGGAGAAACTTCTTCCCTTTCTTCATCACAGCTGTCCTGTGCCAGAAGTTCTGTTGACCCACTGAAAGACGCATCATTTAAGAAACACCAGAAAGACTGAAGCTCATCGCATAGATCAAGCAGGACTCATGATCTTCACCAGCAGCTCCCTCACAGGGAAATCTTCAGCACTCCTCCGTAGGCCCGATCCAGGAGATGGATAAACCCAGCATTTCATGAACACTGTGATGGAGACCTTTGGTTTGTCTAATGTTATAAATACTCGGATTATATTCAGTCCTGTAGAAAGTTATATATTTAAAAATATATGATCCTCTGTGGTTACTCTGGTATGAATAACTCTGAATCACTTTATGGTAAATAACACACTATCTGCAAAAAACTGTGAAAGAATTCCAGATGACAAGTTTGTAGTTCAACATACAAGTGACGACCTTTGACCTTCATCAGGTTTTATTTAATTGTGCCAGAGAAAATCTCATGTGCTCTTCATGCAGCTGAGTACATCAAGTGTTTAAAACGGAAGCTGTGCAGGTCTGAGATCAGCAGCTTTGTGAAACACCAAACTGAGGTCCTGTTAATGCTGATATATAGTGACACAGTTACATGAGTGATTAATCCTTTTGTTTTTTGTCTTTAACTTTATCACTAAAGCTGCAGCTTTCACTACAGCACATGTGGTACTTTAACCTTTGCACTGTTTTCATCAGTTCATTTTGCAGTTAACATGTGAACATGTTGGATGATCTGTCTGCTGTCACTGGGTGGTGCTGAGGTCTGAATCTGAGGGCAGCTCCTGTAATCACAAAGAGAACAGAACCATCAAACTCAAATATAAATTTTATCCCTCAAAATTGAAATAAAGCTGATTCTTCTGTCCTCACACACTCAGGATCTGAAGTTCTTCTCTTACATTTTTTCAATATTACAGTACACTACAGTACTTTAATCCATAGTTCCTGATTAATGTGGAGTTACTGAAGTACAAGCTTTTAAAAAAATGTTACTGTCTTTACAGATGTGGCAAGAGACTGAAAACATGCTTTTGTTTGCATATGTTTAATATTCAGTTCTGCACAGGAGCTGCAGCAGGGTGCAGCCTGATGCTTTTACAGTTTAATACTTGTAATAAAAGTACAGTAACAGTAATTAGTGACTGATTAGCCCGGAACATTTCTCTTAATTTCTTTAGTAAGTTCATTCACCTGCACAGATCAGCTAAACGAACCCTGACAGCCGAGTGCTCATTTTAGCTAGCTAGGTCTCAGGACATAGCTAAGGACGGTAGTTACGGATTAGCTTACAAACACGATTAACTTACCGAAAAAAGTGCAGCGGGCCTCGGGTCCTTCTGTCGGGTAGTCCAGTTTACTGAAGAACACCTCAGGCTGTCGGGTTAAAACACTCGGTCATGTTTTCAGTAGCGTAAACGCTGGACCTCCTCTCAGAGCCTACGCCTATCTGCTATTCCCGAACAGAGATACGCAAGTTTCTCCGTGACTGCAGCTGTCAGTCAAAGCTGCTATGATGACGTTTCACCCCAATTTAACATCGCCGCGGTAGGAATTAGAATCAAACTTATGGGAAAGGAGACCCCTTGGACATCAATTAGCATGATGAGAACTATTGATAACAAAAGAAAGAATCTTTGGAAAAAATTATCTAAGGAGAATAAATTTATTTTAGTCTGAACCCAGTCCCATCCGCTAACATGGAGGAGGCGGGGTTTATGACCTATACTGCAGCCAGACACCAGGGGGCGATAGAGACGTTTTGGCTTCATTTTTGGGGAGCTGTGGCGTCGTCCATGTTTTCTACAGTCAATGGGCTGCACTGTAGGAAAAAATCCTAATATAAAAGTATTTTACTGTGCATTTTACAGTTTTGTTCTGTTCTTCTAGAATATCATTAAAGTTACATAAATAGACTTTGACTTCACATTTCAAATGTCAATTAACGTTAAATCACTGTAATGTAATTAAACATAATTTTCACGATTATTAAATGTATCTGTCCGTACATATGCATATTTAGATTGTTAAAATATATGCACAAATGTATCATGATTTCACAAATATCTGTCCGTTATTTGAAAGATTGAACTGTTGAATTCAAATGTAATGCTATGGAAAAGTATATAACATGATTCCTATAAGCTTGTGTTACATCACATAAGTATTATTATCATTGCTAGTTAGGGCGATCGTGGCTCAAGAGTTGGCAGTTCGCCTTGTGATCAGAAAGTTGCCGGTTCGAGCCCCAGCTCGGACACTCTCGTTGTTGTGTCCTTGGTCAAGACTCTTCACCTACCGCCTACTGGGGATGGCCAGAGGGGCCGATGGTGCAATGTGGCAGCCTCGCCTCTGTCAGTCTGTCCCAGGGCATGCAATCCGTTGTTATTTAAACCAACTGTTAACTGTATATTTCTGTACATTTACATATTATGATTCATATTGCCACATTCATTGACCTTGTTTATAGGTAATTTCATTGTTTGATCATGTTAAAATGTTCCTAATTTAATGTCTAAAAGCACTTGGAAAAGGCAGAATCCCATGTAAAATTAGCGCAACAAACTCTATTTTCATTACTGGAAATAACCGTACTTTTATGAGGAAGTTATTTTCTGTTGTTTTACGGTAGTATTTTGGCGCCCCAGCTGCCGGAATATTACCGTTTTTTTAAGATGTTTTTTTTTAACAGTGCATATATAATAAGTGAAGACTTTCTGTGTATCTAAAATTGCATACAGCGCAAGCAACTTACTTTGCAACCATTAAAAAAAGTTGCACAAATAGGTGATGATGCATTGTAGTAGTTGATGTCAGACAAAGAAGGTCAGATTTATGAATGCTGGAAGGTAAGGAGAGATGACCAAAATGGGTGTTAGTATTACTGTAATTTGAACTGTTGGACTAATATGTTCATTTAATTAATACGTTAGTTTACCGTTCTTAATTCTGTCCTAGCTTGTGAAGCTCTTTAGCTTAATAAGCAGCAAGGAATGAAGTGCAGTCCTGAGGAAGTATATGTAATACTGTTCCTCTAAATAAAAAAAGTGTGCTATATGACATGTATTTATTTTAAAAGTCTTGGTCTTGGAGTAGGTCATTATCCTACTCCAGGGTCATCCATAAGGTCATTTCTGATTGCAGTAAATACTAAAGCTGCAGTCCATCCCACAAATACAAACGGCTTGTCATTTGTATTTGCAATAAATTCACCACTCAGCAAATTTATACCCACACAAAATATCACAATACACCAAATTATGAATGACATCAAATTGCATGTGCACAGGCTGTCAGTTAATGGATGGGCTTGTATAGTGCTTTGAATTATCAGTTTATACAGACTAATCAGTATTCAGTAAAATAAATCACAGTGATGACAATGACAAAAGCCAGCCAAGCAAGCAGCAAAATGAAAAAGTTCAAAGGGTTGACAGTAAAATTAGCATTTATGTAGTGATGCAAGTATCTCTTCCATGTTGACACTGGCTCCATCGATGGGGCTCACTGCTCAGTTACAAGCAAGCATTCTGTGTGGTGACCACATCAGGGGAATAGAACCTTCCCTGACTGACAATGACTAGGGAAAGGAAAAACAGCATGGATGCTTATGATCAGTGATGTTTAACAAAGAAATGCCAAAACTAAGCAAGTGGTTGGCAAGTAAGCTCTTTCTTAAGGTAGTGTAAATTCTTCCACAGGGTTAAAAAAACAAACAAACAGAAAAACAACAAAAACAACATGTACATTTTTTGACTTTGTGAGTGAAAATAAAATCATTTAATTTTTTCCAGCACAAGCACCAATATAAGGTGCACCTGCCTGCACTTTATATTTCTTGTGTCCAGCTTTCTTCTGTAAATTTGTAACCCTCCCAGTTTTTGGTCTCATTATTCACTTCATGTCAATTTTTATAAGTAGCATGAACAAAGATGTAAAATCAGTCAAATAAGTGACCATTTTCTTTTTTTAAATATATCTAAAACTCAAGATGCAATCCTTGAAATTGCAGATTTTGTGTAACTGTGTCAGACACTATTTTTTCCCAAATTATAACTGTTATGATTTAATGACATTTTGTGGGTAGTGATCACTTTTGTGTGTATCCTCCCATACTGGTGTTTGGGTGTGTTTGGGTAATGGCTGGTGAACCAGGCTGGACTGCTGATTGGCTGATTCAAACAAGCTCCTGAAATCCGGATTGGATGATTGATGGACAGCAGCCTGAAAGGCCTCTGCGGCTTCCTTTATCCTTCTCTATACCCAACAAAGAGCCACCTGGTCTTTTGTAGTTCTATGACAAATCCAGAGCGATGATTTCTTTCGTAAAATGTCAGTTTTGTAATGTAGTTATCTGATGTTTAGGAGCATTGCCTTCTTTCGTAAATAGCTGTTGTAGAATTAGTAATTACGAATTCATTAGTAAAAACATTCTCACAGTGGTAATTGTTAATACGTATTTTTCTTGTAAGCAGTACTAGCATGTACCGTGAAAGTTACAGGTATTTTAGTGCATTAGTAGTAACTTTATTCACGAATAGCTATTTTGGTTAGCATGCTAAGTTACTAGTATTACCAGAAACCCCCCCTAGTTTCTGGCTCATCCCTACCTCTAATGTTTTGTATGAGATTGTAACTGTTTTAATACTTGTTAACAGACTTGGATGTTGCAGTTACATAACACACTGTTATTGATGACTGTGTGCTGTTATCTTTGTACCAGAATAAAGAGGGAACCCAGAGTAAGCAGGGTTCCCAGTGCTGCCCTTTCTACATGGGCATATCACATCACATTTACCATAGACTCTCAGAACAGCAACAGCTTCATTAGCATTAGGTTAGGTTAGGTCAGAATATTTCCCTTTGGATTTGTCCCAAAAAATATATCTAGATTAAGTAATGCAAATGCTAAAGAGGTTTTCAGTAATCTGCTGGATGCTAGGAGATTAACCATTATTGTCAATAGCAATACAATATGTTTCTGTAACACACCCATGAGATGTAGTTACTTAGACTAGCTGAACTATAATCAAATATCAGACTTCAGTTCATTTGCTTTTACATAAAGTATCACAAAGGAATAAAAATCTTCCTCCTTAGAGGCTGCAAGTTATAGGATAACAGTTTGTTATGTTGTAGGCTGTACTTTGGAAATGGGTTCATTCTCAGCAGTGTTGACAAATGCAGTCAGCAGGACTAATCTCGTGTCCTGGGCTTTTAGGGTCATAAGGGCCTGTCCTCTGGTAGAAATATAAAGCTGTTTAAGCAAAGAAAGTTCTTTTGTGAGGTCCTAGAGACTGCGTAAAAGATTATGTAATCAATACTTTTTAATAGCTACTGATACCAAATTAGTTTTGCATTGAATTGTATGCTGGTATGGATTTCTGTGGTATTGAGCCAGGCGTCTATACCTGACAGGAGACAGCCAGAAACTCTCTCCTGTCTCAGTTCCTCTATGTTCAACAGTGTTTTTCTTCCTGCTTCTGTTCCCTTTCAATTCCTTCATTTTTATGCACTCCCACTAATCTAGAGGATTAAATTATTCTGCATCTACCTGTATTCTTTGATTATTGCTGAAAGCTAAAGCGCTGAGAACTGGCTGGGATTATCTCCCAGTGGAGTGTTTGATGTTGCTGTCTTAATGAGGCTGGCAGTAGAAAGCCGCCGCACTTAAAACCCTTCCCTTTTAGGTTGATGTAATGTTGCAGCCATCTTAAAAGTAGTTATTACAGAGACATCGCATTCACTTAGGCATGTCCACTTCTACATTAATCTAGGGTCACACCCCGGTCAAACGTTTCTGCTCAATTTAAATTGTTTCAATAGCTTAAGAAAGTGCTGAATGTCAGGGAAGCGTTTGAGCTCAACTCTCAGCAGGATAAAAAATAAATACACACACACACATGCGTGCGGAGGTTGCTATACACAGTTTAGTTTATTCACTGGTTAGAATTTGTGTGATAAATACCTGTAATAAATAAGATAAAATTATATCAAGCACATTACTAATTTGTTATTTCTTATAACTGTATTTCAGTTGAAACGGCTCATGCAAAACCTGCCTTTCAAGATGTCTAATATAATTTTTAGCACAACGATGAAGAGAAGTTACATTTTATTTTTCTTGCACTGAATTATGCATGACTCAATAACTATAAACAACAAGATGGATGACCACAAGACACTCATCTTTTTGCAAGAGTCATTTGAGGTGAAGGAACAGCAATGGATATAAAATATACAAAGTTATTGTCAAGAATGGGCAGGAAGGAACCAAATGCAGGACTCACAGGAAAAGAACTAAAACCAACCTTTTATGTAGGTAAAGAACTGAAGTCCAATAATGTATTTAAGTCCAGAACATAAATCCAACTAAAGAATCTTTACTCCTCAATAGAGACAAACATAGCAGTACCTTAACAGACACTGTGACATTGGAGAAAGATAAACTACAGCTATATGCACATACACAACGTAATTAGATAGAGTTGAAACACGTGGGGAAAAAAAAAAGGACAGCAGAAACCAGTCAACAGGACAAGATGGAAGGGGACGTAAAACTAAATACAAGGAACAAGAAAGACAAAACAATCAAAATAAGACAGGAAATAACTAAAAAAGAAAAAACTAATAAAGATGAAGCCCTAAGACATACAGAGATGAAACAAGAGATCAGAAACGGTTCAATATTAGTAGAAACCAGATAACAAAAGTAACAAGAACTAAGAGCTAAAAGTAAAGCAGACCTTCCAAACCTCAACTAACAGCTCCCAAAAACATAAAAATAAAATAAATTTAAAAAAAAACAAATGAATAATAAAAATCAGGAATTGTTTAAAAATGAACAAGAATTCAAAATCCTAAAGAATACATAATCTTGGCTCTAAAACCAAGGTTCAGTGTTCAGTATAACATGAATGCACAGAAAATCACATTTCACAAAAACCTGAAAAATATTTATAAAGTTTGAGATTTATAAAGCATAAAAAATACACAGAACAAGAAGTCTAGACATGTAACATGAAGAAATATTTGAGAGTCTGTTGTAGTTCAGAAATCAGAAGAACTAATAGCCAGCGTTTGAAATATGGTTGAGCTCCCAGTTTCCAACAGAGTATAATGCCACAGATCTGATTATTGTGATGAGACACCATTAGAATAATACATCAAGTTCCATTCCCTGAGACAAAGCAAGACTCTAATCAAGAGTTAAGTCCCACAGTATCGTCAAAGACAATGGAGCTTGCCAAGGAGAGGTGTTTTTTTGTTGTTTCTTTAAACCACAAGAGGGTAATAATTAAAAGTAGATAATAGGCATTGATTGTAGCTCATGGCACAAAATGTTGATTGAGATGCACTTTCACTTTG
This sequence comes from Oreochromis aureus, assembly GCF_013358895.1. NCBI lineage: Eukaryota > Metazoa > Chordata > Actinopteri > Cichliformes > Cichlidae > Oreochromis > Oreochromis aureus. The sequence continues at coordinate 3,350,869 of NC_052952.1, read as the reverse complement.
GTTTTAATTGATTTAATTTTTCTATTTTTAGATTTCACTGAACAAGCACTGCTGGCCTTGCTTTGTCCTAATGGAATGTGATTTCCAAATGAGTTCCTAGTGTGTTGCACACAGAGCGACTGAAAGAAAGAGGTTGCAGACACATATGGTGGAAATGAGTTTGCTTTGAAAGGTGGCTGGACATAGAGTGGTACCCGGACTACAGCCGCTGCTTCTCCACAATGAAAGGAGTTGATGTCAGGACTGATGATGCCAGTTGAGGTGGTTCGGGTATGGTAGGATGCCTCTTGGATGCATTATGGGTGAAGTAATCTGGATATGTCCTACAGTGTGAAGTCTCCGGAGCAGACCCAGGATTTGCTAGAGAAATTATATCTCTCAGGTGGCTTGGGAATGACTTGATGTCCCGCAGAATGTGCTGATAGACATGGCTGGGGTGAGGGAAGTCTTGGCTTCTCTGCTCTGACTGCTGCGCCATGAGCCTAACCCTGATGTGTTAGATGGATGGATGGATATTGACATGACCACCAGTGCACAAAACTGGAGATGAAGAAAAACTTTCCAGCTCATGTTAACTCTTGTTAACAATGGTTTGAAATTTTTTGGTGTTAACTCAGTGCTCTTTAATTAAATGTGTAAATCTGTGTGTAGATATCTATTTCATCTCTAAAATATTTCTGACACTTTCTATTGGTCATGAAACGAAAAAACTACATGTCCACTCACTTGTAACTAGTAAAGCAACTAACCAAATTTTAGATTAAGGAAACCTTGTGAACTGGCACGTTCAGTAAGCTGAAAATATTTGTGTATGTGTAATACATTTTTGGACATTGCCCATTTGTAGTGGTTAGAGCATTATTCGTTTTTTCATTTTTTTTCTTTATTTATTTTAGTTTTTAAAATGCTGTCTACACTCTGCAAACCTCATGACTTTGCACAGCTACAAATCACCCCAGCGCTAGTTGGAGGTCACTGCTCTGGTTCTATTGGCTTCAGAAAGCAGAGACGAGATTCGAGATTACCAAACTTGACACAATTGGGGTGATCATGGCTCAAGAGTTGGCAGTTCGTCTTGTAATCAGAAGGTTGCTGGTTTGAGCCCCGGCTCTGACAGTTTCGGTCATTGTGTCCTTGGGCAAGACACCTCACCCGTTGCCTACTAGTGGTGGTCAGAGGGCCTGGTGGTGCCAGTGGCCGGCAGCCTCGCCTCTGTCAGCGTGCCCCAGGGCAGCTGTGGCTACAATGTAGCTTGCCATCACCAGTGTGTGGATGGGTGGATGACTGAATGTAGTGTAAAGCGCTTTGGGGTCCATAGGGACTAAGTAAAGTGCTATACAAATACAGGCCATTTACATTTACACTCTTCCCTGTGACTTTGGCTTCAAAATGTGTTGATAGAAGTTATGAACAGAATCAGTAAGGAAGAGCAGCTCTAATGAAGTCCAGAATCTTCCATTGACTTCACCATCAGAACTGCACCACAGTTATTTGAATCTTTATAATATAAAAAGGTATTGAGTTCTCATCTTATTAAGCTAATGTTTCATTTAGGTCTTTTTGTCTTTTATTTCTCTTATTCCTCTGGTCTTGGCTTAAATTGTGTTTGGGAATAATTAAAGGCTATACTGAGATAATAATTGATACGATTTGTGATCATCATCATTACACACATTTTAACTAACAGCTCCAGATCTGAGGGTCTGATGGCTTCCTCCGCTTGCTATTCAGCAAACCCCAATAAGTCAGAGTTCAATAAGTGGCCCTCAAGAAGACCAGTCATGAGAGACTGTGTGAATGAGAGCAGTGTGAAGTAACTTAGCTAGAAACCACTGTGCATGCTGGTAAAGATCACTCACATTCTTGTTCCTCTTATGTTCTTCTTAATTTGCCCGTCTTTTGTCTTTACACAAACGTGAACTAATGCTTAAACATGAAATGTTGTTTTGTGACTGAGAAAATGACAAATTGTTCTGCTGCAACCATATTGATTCGGGGCAGTGCTTTTTTCCTGGAAACTTTTTTAATGTGTTTCCATAAAATGCTTTTCTCATCAGATTCCAATGCCAAGTGGAGCACTCATAAAAATCAGCCATTTGTTCCACTTTAATTTCTTAAATGGAAATAAATTATGACAGTAAGATTCATCTGATTCATTTAGATCTTTGGACTAACTACAGCAAAATAAATTTGAGACCCTAAAACAACAGGAAATAAACTAAAGACACAATCCATGAGTGGACTGGTCTGGACTTTTCTTGGAGCTGTGGTCGAATCTGTCATGTCTGAGTTGATGGCTGATAATAATCTAATTTATCACTATTTTTTACAATGGTGGAAATCAAAACACATGTTGTTAAGGAAAAAAGTGGCTCAGCCCTCTTCATAAAGCCCAGGAGTGACAGGAAATCCATTTCTGTCGTATGCAATTACCAGCATGCTGATTCGGGGAAAACACTGCTGCTTTATATTTCATCAAGGCCATTGAAGAGCTGAGGTGGCGCTCAATACTGGCTCCCAGAGTACTTGTCTTTCTCACTTTCCCCCTCTCACTCGCACACACACACACACACACACACACACACACACACAGATAACCACTATAGTTAAAGGTACGCGATGTCCACATCTCCACCTGAAGGAACAGAAAACACTGTATACCCACACCTGCCCAAATCCTGACAGAGAGAACAAACAGGTGCAGAGATTAAAGTATGAGAACAGAAAAGAAAAAAGTGAATAAAAAGAAATGAATAAAATAAGCAAAGAGGAATAAAGAACAGGAAAAATAAAGATCAAAATAAAAGAGAAGGAAAAGAAATGTCGGAAAAGAAAACAATAAAGAATAGGAAGGAAAAAGGAAAAAAGCTTGGAAGAAGTGGATACAAAAAATGAGTTAAAACAGAACTGCTAAAGTAGAGCGAGGGGGAAAACGAGAGGAGAAAGAAAAGACTACAGAAAAGGAGGAAAAACAGATTAAAAAGAAATGGTAGAAAATGGGGAACCAGACAACAAGCAAATGAAAAGTAAAATGTGTGCTAAAAGAACCTGGAAAAAAAACAAAGGGGCTGAAAACTAGAAAGCAGGAATTGCGAGCAAACAAAAGAGCAGTAGAGAAAAAAATAAACAGTGAAAGTAAAACAAATAAAAGAAGAGATGTATCACATAGGAAAGAAGAGAAATGAAACAAAAGAAAACAAAAAACAACAATGAATGAAAGCAGTAGAAAAAGAGAAAGTAAGATGGCAAAATTAAAAAATGGGAAGAAGAAAATATAAAATGTAGAGATGACAGTAAAGACAAGTAGAAAAGAAAAGAAAAGAAAAGAAAGGAGTTGTGAATAAATGAGAAAAGAACAGAGAAAGTGCAACACTTGCAAGAAATGAGAAGAATATCAAAGGACAAAAGTGAGGACAAAAGATGTGAAAATTTAAAAATGAACAAAAGAAGAATTGGAATAGTAGAAGATAGAAGAGAGGGAAGAGAGAGGACAGACCAAAGACAATAGAGGAACAAAGTAGCAGATGATGAGAAAGAAAAGATGACAGATGAGGAGGAGACAAGAGAAGAAGAACAGTAATTTGTCTTTGGTGTTTCAGCAAAGAAAATCCAGCTTCTCTTTTGCCTTGGTGCTATTTATTATTAATTAGGGTAACTCCCACAGTCTCCTGTGTGTCTTTACATAAGGACTGCTTTCACTATAACATAACATCTCATCTGTTGTGTTGATTATGCTCTGCCAATTCCAAGAAGTGTCTCTGTGTTCTTAATTAAGTCTCACTGTTTGGTGACAGTGACAGCATGTTTTTCTTTCTCAATTGTGTAACACAAGAGACATACTATTATCCATGTATAATCATTTAACTACGGAGCTTTCACATCATGCCAAAGTGTCAAAATCTGCAATTCCTTCAATAGCCAATTGACACTGGCTCGAAATTCCCACGAATTCCTGTGTTAACTTTACAGCTTTAAAAAGCATGTTTGCAAAAGTTATTTATTGATCATTTTCCCTTTTATAACAACTGTGTGCAGAGTACAGTTAAAGTAATCAAACAGTCAAGACTGAAGTGCAGACTTTCAGCTTTCATTCAAGGAGTTTAACAAAACTTTAAAATCACCACAGTCATTTTTATAAATAGTCGCCCATTTTTAGTAGCTTAAATGTAATTAGACAAATTAGTACAATTTTAAATTGTAATTGTAATGTTTATTATTGTTTTTAATACTTGGATGGAAACTTTTTGCAGTTAATGAGTGTCTAAGTCTTAGACCCATTCTTAGGCATTACTGAATGCTGATTCCCCATTTAAAAACACGCTAACAGGCCTTTACTGCAGCCATCTTCAGCTGCCACTTGTTTGTGAGTCTCTCTGCCTTCAGTTTTCAGCAAACAAAAAGCATGCTCTATTGTGCTGACATCAGGTTATTGCCCAAAGACTCTTTTTAGTATGCTTTGGGTCAGTATCTATTTCAGCCCAGTTTTAAGGCAAAGCATGTATTAATGTAGACATGTTGGTTCATCATCTCCATTTTGCCCCCTCAAAGGTAACATTGCCTCCACCATATCTGACAGATCATGTGCAATGCTTCAGACTGACCTGCTCCTTTCCTTCTCCATACTTTTCTCTTCCTATCGTTCTGGTACAAGTTGATCTCAGATTCATCAGTCTATTTTTTCCCAGCGCTGTGCAGGCCCTTTTAGATGTTTTCTGACAAAGTCAAAAAGAAGTGCCTTCTTGTTGTTGAGTGTAATCAGTGGTTTGAACGTTGTTATAAACTCTGTATTTCTTCTTGATTAAAGACCTTGACAATGATACACCTACGTCCTTCTTGACTTTTTCTTAAAATGGAAGTGTTCTTCTGTGGTCTTTCACGTCTTTTGGTGTTGCTGAGCAGCTCGGTGAATTCCTTCTTTTTAAGAAAGTACCAGATTATTTTCCTAAAGTTTTTTTTTTTCAAAGTCTGTGACAGGTTTACTTTCTTTGTTCAGTCTGATAATGACACTGGCACGTGCATTAGTATCTCTTTAGGCTTCAAATTAAAACTGCAGTGAAAAACAATCTAATGCAACTTCACCACTTTGAATCAACATCAGATACTATGCCTACTTTACTAGTCAAACTGCTTGCCTGTCAGCTGTACCTATAGACAATAAGGGACTATACATAAAAATGACAACAATTTTTAACAGTTATTTCAAACTTTCTGTGTAGCCCCCTAAATTAAAGCTGAAAGTCTGTGCTTCAGATATTAAATGTACTGTAATTGTAAATTAAATGTGATTTAAAATACACTGTGGTAGTGCACAGAGGCAAAATGACAAATATTACAAATATTGTGTCTTTTTCCAACTAACTATAAGTGACCTGGACCTCTCTCTAGTGCTTGTAGCGGTGGTTATTTTAATGGGATTAACAGAGAAATAATTTGGCCTGCTGTATGCTATAGCCTGTCTGCAGAGATGTAAAATTGTAGTATTTTAAAAGTTTTTCAGCATGATAATTATCCCAAACACACTGTCTATGCAGTAAAAGGAACTTTTGAATTGATCTTCTCAGAGCCTGGACTTGTTAAAGCAGTGTGGGATCATCTTAACTGAGAACATCCCAAGAATAGCTTTAGAATATCTCTCAAGAAGCCTGGAATACTATTCCTGAAGACTCCTTAAAGAAATTACAAGAAAGCCTTCCTAAGAGAGTTCAGTCTGTGTTGAAGAATAAAGCTGGTCGTACCAAATATTGACTTTCAAGCTCTGAATTGTTCCCACTACATTTTTGATGTATGTAGTGTATTTCTGCTTATTTTTTGCACACGTCAATAAATAGCTTCATCTATGGCTCAACACTTTTACACAGTACTATGTGTCAGTGATGTACCAGTAAAAAGACAAATGATGACAATGTTAATGCAATTAACTGCATGTTAATTTGCTCATGCAAATCTGGAGTTTTCATCAGCTTCAATAAGCTTCACAGCAAATGTTAGCTGAGCTTTACTATTTTGATTGTGTATGAATGTGAGAGTGAATGAACAGTGGCATTGTAAAGCGCTTTGGGTGCCTTGAAAAGCGCTATATGAAATCCAATCCATTATTATTATTATTGATTTACACTAACAGAATCATACTTTTAGACTACATGCTCAGTAGTGACTGGTAAGCTGATGAACACAGTGGACCATTTAGAATGAGATATACGGTCAGAAGCTGGTGGAGACCAAAAGTAGTGCTAAATTGCACCACTATATTCATCCTGTCATGTTCCCAGGGTTTTGTGTTTGAGTTCTGGATTTATTTGATGAAAGTGTAAGATAATGATTTCTGGTTCCTGAATATGTTATGATGAGTTTTGTATTTGTTCGTTATTCCTGGTTTCTCAGTGTGATCATCTTTTGTCCTTCCTTCCTACATCCTGTCTCCCGGTTGTGTTCCCGGTCTTTGTCCCACGTCTGTCTGTTCTCTGTGTTCTGTCCTCATGTCTGTTTCTCCCCGGTCCCAGTGTCCCGCCTGTGTGTCTTAGTTTGTTTCTCAGTGTGTGATACTTCCTGGTTTACTTTGACAGCCTTTTGTGCAACTTGTTCAGTTTTGCTTTCCTTGTCTTGTCACTTAGATTATGTCCAGCTGTCTTCCCCAGGTGTTTCCTCTCTGCTTCTCTGCCATGCTGCCTGGTTTAAGTTTAGCTTCTAGTGCTTTCCCAGTATTTTGGGATTCTGGCACTAAAGCTGTTTTTGAGTATAAGTCCTGCATTTGGGTCTTATCCTGCCTTGCCTCACACAGCATTTTATGACTGATTCAGGTATTAATCAAAATGTGTGAAGCAGAAGCATATTACAGTAACTTACAAGGCCATAACAGTGCATTAAAACATATAGACTACTGGATTTTTAAATGATCTACAACCATTTAAGATTCAGTGAATGCCACACATTTAATGTCAGTTCCACTAGTGATATTGATTTGGCTTTTTGTTGTTTCCATGTGTGTCCGTCTATGTTGTACGTTTATTTATCTGAATAACTGAGTTTGGTGTATGCTGTTAATAGCACGGTCCAGTGTGTATAATTCCATACTATAAAGTAATGAGGATGTGGTAATAATCTCACCCATATCATCTTTAAATATACATGCCACACGTCGTTGTTTGTGCATCATTAGGCATGAAAACATTTTAGTGTACATCACTCCATTAAACTTTAATGAAGCTTGTGTATGTTTAGAAATTCATAAATAGCTTGTGGGAATTTACTATGTCTTCAGTTAGAGTTTTAATGATAAAGACTCATTGATACCACAGGGTAATGCTTGCCTGCAGCCACTGCTGATGAATGTTTTAAGTGTTAAAATCTCCTCTAAGCACTCCCTAAGGCATTCTTTCAGCACCCTCTACCACCTGTCTAACCTGTGAATATATTGTCATATTGTCACAGTATGGGTTGAGACATATTCCGCAACTTCCTGAATCCTATTTATTTATTTATTTATTTAAACTAGAAATTACTTTCCATGCCTGCAGGAGCCATTAAAGTCTACTGTTGTTTGTGTTGTTTGGGATCTATGTATCATCTCAAAGACACTGTAAAGATCTGTCTTGTGCATGATTCATCACCCTTCGTTAATCTCAGTATTAGCAAGCCTGCAATTTTAGAAGCAAGTCCCACTATCTCTTGAAGAAGGAATAAAGAGAACTATCCATCCATCCATTCGCTCCCGCTTATCCTTTTCAGGGTCGCGGGGGGCGCTGGAGCCTATCCCAGCTGTCATAGGGCGAGAGGCCTATGATTATTAATTGATTATCCAATTAACCTATCCCCACAAGCTGCATGTCTTTGGACGGTGGGAGGAAGCCGGAGTACCCGGAGGGAACCCACGCAAACACGGGGAGAACATGCAAACTCCACACAGAAAGACCCCGGCCTGATGGTGGAATTGAACTCAGGACCTTCTTGCTGTGCAGCAACAGTGCTGACCACCGTGCCACCGTGCTGCCCAAAGAGAACTAATTATGATTAATTATATTTTTGAATAGATTTTTTATGTTTTTAATGTCCTTTGACAGAAGGCATAAGCTGGGATAGGTATTTTATTTTGTGGGGGCTACTGGTCTACCATGCTTGTTTAATGGCTTTGATAATGCTATTAAGATCGGAGCAGACCAGTTCAAAAGATCTAACTATGATGGTGCAACAACAGCAAACCACACTGTGTGGCCTCGTTTGCTCTCCATAGTACTGCTTAAACTTGCTGTATGACACTATTTTCATGTAACAAATCATTTTTTATTGCCAGTGACTGAATGGATTATAAATAGCTTTAAAAAAATCAGAGTGCAGTTTGCAAGTGCAAGCAGTGACACTGTGATTTAACTGCATGCACAGTGTAAAGTACCCGTGTGTGTGTGTGTGTGTGTGTGTGTGTGTGCATGAGAGAGAGAGAGAGAGAGAGACATTAGTAACACTTAAGGATTTTGCCACCCTGTAGTCAGAGCTCTTTGCAGGGAGAGCCGGGGTAACAGCATTACTAAGTGAGACTGTGTTCATGTTAGTGTGACCATGGATCTGAGGGGTATACTATGAAGGAAGTTCAACACAGCCAGGCTTTCTGTGCTTTAGCTGGCTCTGCAAAAACCATAAACTCCACTGGGTGATAACAGCTGTCATGACAGTGGTTATCAACCTTTTCTGTTAAGCTAGGCTGTCTGCTTCAGGTTTTGTGCTTGCCCACATGAGAGGAATGTCAAGTGACTCTTCTTTCGCATAAAATCATCCCTATGAGTGCCACCTACTACTATCAGAGAGGTTGTCATATGATGATAAAATGGTGATTAAAAATCTCTGAAAATAAAAAAGCAGCATCAGAAAAACATCAACAGGAAAATCAACACTGTTGCAATAAGGCCAAGAGACTGATAAATTAAACCTTTTAATTCAGGTTAATTATTGTATTGCTGAGTGTGCTCTCTGTTTTAAAACATTTATATACTTTCTGAATAATACACGGACACTTCTGTGACAATGCAACACATAGTTTGCATTTCATTCAAAAAACTTGCACACAAAAAACATAAAAAGAAGAAATGCTTAATAAGATAGTCAGATTGCTTTTTTTGCACTGTTGTACTTTTGCATAATGACAATAATGAGGCTCTATAATGCTCTGTAAATAAAAGAATGAGTGTAAATGTGATGCTTTCCAGTCCATTTTAAATGAAAACACAACCTACTCCTGGTTGGGTTATGTTTTACCTCAGTGATTTAGCCACATAAAAACACAACCACTGAATTTCACAAAGGAAACTTTGACTTTAAACTTAACATAGCTTGCTAAGCCATTAATCTTTCTTCATAATACATCCCTCTGGTAGAGGGAACGGAGGTGCTGGAATGTTTGGCTACAGCACAGGATGGAATTCCAAAAAAAGAACTACCCCAAAAAACCCACTGTGGCTTTGTGCATGGAGATTTGTATTTTCTGCAATAAAAATGGCCTGAAACAAAGCTGAATATGTGCATGCATGTCTCTATAAATTCACTTGTCTTTGTGTTTTAATATAGAAGCAGTGGTGCTGTCGATGGTATTAAATGGAAACTCTGCTACTTTAATAATTAACAAGCTCCGTCTTTTCCAACTTTTGTTAAATGTACAAAAGTGAAAACTTTATGAGCATTTCACGCATGAGAAGCTTGCTAATAATAAATAAGTTAAATCGTGTTGCCTGCTGTTGCACTTCTGTCTGAGTGAATCATTGGAATTTTCACATTAAGACTAAAGTATGGTTCACTCTTGTCATCTCTCTTTTCTTCTAATGTGTTTCACTCTAATGGTTGCAGGAGGGTTTTTTTCTTTTCTTTTTTCAGTGGACTGCACTCAAAAAAATGAATGAGGTGGATTGTTCAGTGTATATTAATTATTTATTTTCATTTTACTTAAAATATATGTTTTGTTAAGTTAACATATGTTTTTCTAATCAAGTCTACGTAATTGTGTCTATTATTCTCTGTACATAATACTAATGTGTTACTTGCTGGCATAACATTGAAGTTAATTAGGATCGATATACTTCGTATATCCACAAGGTGGCAGTAATGCAAAAACAGTTGTAATGAAACCGCGAAGAACAACAAGGTTTCACGGCTTGGGCCTGCTCATGCGCAAGACTTCAAATTTAACTTAAAAACATTGTTTTGGCGCCAAGCTGCTGTTTATTTGAGAGGTAAGACCACTTTTTTCTTTGACTATGTTGTGTAGTATCTATATGTTGAGCATGGTTATATTTTGCGTTTGTCTTACAAGACATGTTATATCGTTTGTGTGCGCTTGTGCTACATTAGTTTGACTGGGTCCTGGACATGCTTAACCTGCTCATTTTGTGGAATGTGTAAGAAACATTTTTATTGTTTTTTTGTTTTATTAAGGGATTAGCTACAGGTAGTGATGGGTAGATGAGGCCTCGTGAAGCGTTTCAGCACATTCCCCAAACTGTATCGATACTGTGTCGACACAGTGTTGCTGTTTTGCTCCATACTGACACCTGCTGGACCTTAAATATCATTGCAGGCAACTTACTTGAGACTTAAACAGACACTGATTCAATGACCTAGTCATACTTGTATACACTGTAAGGCAGGGGTGTCCAAAGTCCGGCCAATTTTTAATTGGCCCTCAAGTAATTTTATAAATAGAATAGAAAATGGCCCACACTTCAACTTTTGCTTGAGTGTATTTCACTTCTTAGTTTTAACACCAGGGGGAGCTACTGTTGATCAAGGCAGTTGCTCTACCAAAAGGACAATCACAGAAGAAATTTACCCCCAAGTTACCAAACATGGCAGAACCAAAGAAGCGAAAGGTAGAAAGTGAATGCAGAAAATTTCAGACACGGTGGGAGAGTGAATATTTCTTCAAAGAATTCAAGGGGAAGTGTGTCTGTTTGATCTGCACTGAAACTGTGGCAGTTATGAAAGAGTATGATGTATGATGTCATTATGAAACCAAACATCAGGCCTATGCATCCTACACTGGTGCTGAGCGAGAGCAGAAATTAAAGCAAAGGGTAGCTATCCTGCGGGGTCAGCAACAGTATTTTTTTCGTGCTCAAATTGTCCAGGAAAAGGCTACAATAGCCAGCTATGAGGTTGCCCAACTCATCGCAAGACATGGCAAGCCTTTTTCAGATGAGACCTCATAAAACACGACCTCGTTAAAGTCACCGAAATAATGTGCCCGGAAAAAGTGCAGGACTTCAACAACGTCAGCATGTCCAGAAATACAGTTGTGCCACGCACTGAAGACTGTCAGCCAACATTAAACTGCAACTGTCTGATAAAGCTGTGCTTTTGATTTTACTCCATCGCATGCGATCCGAGCACTGATGCCACAGGCGCCGCACAGCTGCTAATTTTTTTTTGCGGGAGTGGGACGAGAGCACGAGCACTTTAGGTGAGTAAAAAATATATTCCACAGTACCTGTGTGTTAATAAGCATGCATGTGCAGGTACACATGCTTCAAATATCAATAATGCGCATCAATTCTGTCACTACCCTGCTTTTACGCACCACTTTCTTAAATGCGTTTTTCTTGTTAACACACAGAGTACACACCGCTGTGCACAGCGCACGCAGTCAGCGGATCTCATCTGATGCAGATCTGCTCCTTGATCAAGTGACATTTGTCCGGATTTTTGGCACGAGTGGCATACGATGAGCACCGCAGCTTTATGGCCCAATTTACATACCCAGCGCAGCTGATACTCACCAGAATAATTTACTAAAATTATATGGACTGATGTTATTAAGTCCAGTTAATGGTCTGTTAATGTTGATAACCGTTTCAAACGAACGTTAATAGGTGTGTTGCTAAGTCTAAGAACTTAAATAACAAGCTTGAAATGTACCCGTCCTATTTTCCCCTTTATTGTTTGTTCTGTTATCACTAAAAGTGGTAAAATGTTGTATCACTAAAATATCATTCTCAGTCAGTTGTTATTCATTATGTGTTTACAGCGCCCTCTGTGGTTGCTCCAAGTAATGCACTTTAGAAACGGCTTTATTTTGAAAAAACTTTATTGAACAGGAAGTAGTGATGATAAATTTGATTCTTTTTACTGAATCGAGTTTTAATGAGTCACTCACCAAAGTGAATCGGATTTTTTGAGTCATTTGAGTCACTGAGTCAGTTGACCAGAGAGTGCAAAAAATGTACATTTTCACTCAAACTTAATTTGTTTCTCTTTTAATGTAAATCCTACTGCTAAGATGAGTGATTCTTAAAGAAAACAACTATTTTATAGAAAAAAAAGAGCAAAAGAATTTCTAAAGGGAACATTTCTTTTGTTTATTTTTATTTTATTAGTATTTTCCTTACATGTGTCAAATATATATTTTCTCATCTAAATGTCCACTGAGCTGTGAGCCAGGGGGGGTGGTAGTGCGCTTTTAACATTGGTTGCCAACCAAGAAGAAGAAGAAGTAGCTGCGAGTCAGGAGGGGGGGGTGAGTGAGTGAGTGAGTGAGTGAGTGAGTGATTCGTTCGCTCTATGATTCAGCACAGGAGGGAGGGGTGAGCGAGTCATGAGTGATTCGCTCGCTCTATGATTCAGCACAGGAGGGAGGGGTGAGCGAGTCATGAGTGATTCGCTCGCTCTATGATTCAGCACAGGAGGGAGGGGGTTAGTGAGTCCTGAGTGATTTGCTTACACTACGATTCAGCACAGGAGGGAGGGGTTAGTGAGTCATGAGTGATTTGCTTCCCCTACGATTCAGCGCAGGAAGGGAGGGGTGAGTAGCTCAAATGTGCTGTTAGCATGTTAGCAGAGCGATGCTACTGTGAACCGAGGAGCTATTGTCTTGATGTGAGCTTCTACTCGGGGTTTTTTTCTTCCAGTTCAGAAGGGAAATGTTTTTGTTAAGATACTGGATGTTGTGTTTTTCTTCACAATTTGAATTATAAGCTAGATATATTTCTACTAATGAAATTAGTTTGCTAACAGCAACAGGGATGAGTCAGTGAGTCAGTTGCGCTTGTGAATCATGATTCACGAGTCAGTAAAGTGATTCTCGAGTATTGAACGATTCGTTCATGATTCGCGCATCACTAACAGGAAGTCCGCTCAGTCAAGCAAAGCAAACGAGCAAGAAGAAGGGAAACATATCGGCACACAGTTTATGGTGTCCTGTTGGAAAAAGTACTGTCCACATCTTCTGTTTATGGTTGTATCGCCGGTATGTACTTAAAGTATAAGTTGCAACTTTGTTTTTGTGCAATATGTTGCCCACTAATGCAGTATTTGGCTGTAAAGCTAGTCCTTTTGTTAAGCTAGTTACCCGCGATTTTGGAGGTCGTCTGGATAGCATCAATAGTACAAGTTCACGTAATTAGACATATGACATATGCTGTGTAGTAGCAGTGTGGTATATAAATGTATATTATGCTGCACATATGTACGTCATGACTGTATTTTTTGTCTTGTTTTTAGTTTTACCCTTTTGAATGTCAGTAAACCTGTTGACAACGCTCATCGGTCTTCAGAGTGGTGATATAAGAAAGGTGTTAACGCCCCTGCATCAGACATGCACCCATAACGGCACATTGTTTTTTCTCTGTGCTGTAAATCTTCTGTCCAAGAAGAAATCTGCTGCTGTTCTGAGAATGAGCTACCAAAGCTTTTTCTGAATAAATCAATAAAGATCCATTTATGGAAAGCTGTGATGAAGGCAGTTTTGTCTTTAATTATATTCAACAGTATAACACATTTGACCACTTTTAAATGATTTTTCTAACTTTAATACACTACAGTTAAGGTTATATACCTAATTTCTAGTAAGTGGCCCAGCCCCTCCTATATTTTTATGTATGTGGCTCTCAGTGAAAAAAGTTTGGACACCCCTGCTGTAAGGTATTGTACTTTCCATGGAATCATTTTATATCTTTTACATTTCAAATATTGTAGACATATTTAAAATATAGTGTGAATGACATTAAGTGAAAATTAAAATGAAAGTATTGCGAATGTAATATTACCCATTTAAATGTAATTGACTCAGAGTTTATTATAAATTTTTATTCAGAAAAATAACTTTATCCAATGTTTTTGCATTCAGTCTATTTTGTTTTTTTGACACCATTTCCCCAGCTTTGGAAAACACACTCACAGGGCACAGATGAAGCTGGCGTACACAAAAACTGTAAAGCCAGGTGGAAAAAGTTCAGATAAGGTGTCTTCCTATTCCCTCAGTACGTTAAAGGATCCTCTGATCTTGGAATGTTTCTCTCCACCAAGTAGCGCTGGACCTCAATGATGGAGTCCACTGTTGCATTGTTGGTTTGTCTGCCAACTTCTTCATCGAGCCGTTGCCACAGGTTTTCTGAAATAATAAAAAATGCATGGCCGTTTCAGTTTTTGTCATGTACTCCAAATTAGTACACATTAGCATCAAAATAAATGTACGAATAAGCTGATAATGCTGAACTTGCCTGGAACAGGTGACTAGTCTGATGAAGGTCCAGGCTGTGGCTCAGATGTTGTGGGGGCAATCACTCGTTCGAGTTCCTCCGCATGTTTTTTGGCTATCAATACCTTGATGGTCTGAAGATGAAACAAAATTAAATCAGTATGCAGGACTTAACATCAGCTACCTGATGAGACATTATCTATACAAACCTTTCTGGTTGGCAAAGCGTATGATGGATCAAGGACCTGAACCCCTCACTCTCCACAATACTAAGGGGTTGGCAGTCCTTTATAATAAAATTCAGGACTGCCTGGTCCAGAACAGTCTTCCTAGATGCTTGATTTCAAAATAATAAAACACATATTAATAAAAAAAAATGATGATAATGCTGCTCAGTGTCTATATAGGCTGACCTGTGTTCATTCTCAGTGTGTTTGTCTCCTCATTTTCATGTTTGGCTCTGTAATGCCTAAACATTGAGGAGGTGCTTTTGTTTGTGTAAGAAAGCTCCGCAGAACAGATGCGACATTTACCCCGCATAAAATGAAATAAATAATTTACACTGCAAGTCACATTGCTGTTTTTCCTATGTTGATAGATTACACTGAAACAAAGACAGACAGTTACCTTGTTTGCAGTTAAAAGATTGAAATGATCCCACACAGCAGAAACTTTTCTTTTTCTTTTGGGCTCCATTTTGTTATAGAGAGATATGTATTTTTTTTTATATTTGTGAGAGTAACTTTGTTTATTTTTTGGTGGCGACTCATTCCGTTGACAGATGCGGTACCTTTTAAACACAGTTTGGCGCGTTGGCAATGAGCAATACAGCCGCTGTATCGATCACGTGACTTTTTCTTAAAGCGACGCACGCACCGATACAGGCTTCGCTCGGTGAGCTTGATACATGCGCCGGTGCGTCAGTGTTGCTGGACCCATCACTAGCTACAGGGGTTCATGGGGTTATTTTTTCAAGGGATTATTTTTTCATTTGCTTTCTTGGGATTCCTCTACTGTAATCCGAGAGTCATAAATATTGAATAGGATAGCAAGGATAGCATAAAGTGACATTTAAAATCCAAAAAGTCAAGGGCGAAAGCCATTGTGACACCATTGTTATGCTCTGTCAGTTATCTGTAATATCGAAAAATGGTCTGTAAATACAGCATGTTTCCTAGCGGAGTTATACATATCAACATAGTTATTCAATTCAATTCAATTCAATTTTATTTATAGCGCCAAATCACAACAGAAGTCGCCTCAAGGCGCTTTATATTGTACAGTAGATAGCACAATAATAAATACAGAAAAAACCCAACAATCATATGACCCCTATGAGCAAGCACTTTGGCGACAGTGGGAAGGAAAAACTCCCTTTAACAGGAAGAAACCTCCGGCAGAACCAGGCTCAGGGAGGGACGGGGCCATCTGCTGCGACCGGTTGGGGTGAGAGAAGGAAAACAGGATAAAGACATGCTGTGGAAGAGAGACAGAGATTAATAACAGATATGATTCGATGCAGAGAGGTCTATTAACACATAGGGAGTGAGAAAGGTGACTGGAAAGGAAACACTCAATGCATCATGGGAATCCCCGGCAGCCTACGTCTATTGCAGCATAACTAAGGGAGGATTCAGGGTCACCTGGTCCAGCCCTAACTATATGCTTTAGCAAAAGGAAAGTTTGAAGCCTAATCTTGAAAGTAGAGATAGTGTCTGTCTCCCGAATCCAAACTGGAAGCTGGTTCCACAGAAGAGGGGCCTGAAAACTGAAGGCTCTGCCTCCCATTCTACTTTTAAATACTCTAGGAACAACAAGTAGGCCTGCAGAGTGAGAGCGAAGTGCTCTAATAGGGTGATATGGTACTACAAGGTCATTAAGATAAGATGGGGCCTGATTATTTAAGACCTTGTATGTGAGGAGCAGGATTTTGAATTCAATTCTGGATTTAACAGGAAGCCAATGAAGGAAGCCAATACAGGAGAAATCTGCTCTCTCTTTCTAGTCCTTGTCAGGACTCTTGCTGCAGCATTTTGGATCAGCTGAAGGCTTTTCAGCGAGTTTTTAGGACATCCTGATAATAAAGAATTACAGTAGTCCAGCCTGGAAGTAATAAATGCATGAACTAGTTTTTCAGCATCACTCTGAGACAGGATATTTCTAATTTTAGAGATGTTGCGCAAATGGAAGAAAGCAGTCTTACATATTTGTTTAATAAGTGCGTTGAAGGACATATCCTGGTCAAAAATGACTCCAAGGTTCCTCACAGCATTACTGGAGACCAAGGTAATGCCATCCAGAGTAAGAATCTGGTTAGATACCATATTTCTAAGATTTTCAGGGCCGAGTACAATAACCTCAGTTTTATCTGAATTAAGAAGCAGAAAGTTAGCGGCCATCCAGGTCTTTATGTCTTTAAGACATTCCTGCAGTTTAACTAATTGGTGTGTGTTACCTGGCTTCATGGACAGATAGAGCTGCGTGTCATCTGCATAGCAGTGAAAATTTATGCTATGTCTTCTAATGATGCTGCCTAGGGAAGCATGTATAATGTAAATAGAATTGGTCCTAGCACTGAACCCTGTGGAACACCATAATTGACCTTAGTGGGTGAAGAGGACTCTCCATTTACATGCACAAATTGGAGTCTATTAGATAGATATGATACAAACCACTGCAGTGCAGTACCTGTAATACCTACAGCATGTTCTAATCGCTCTAATAGGATATTATGGTCAACAGTATCGAACGCTGCACTGAGGTCTAGCAGGACAAGCACAGAGATGAGTCCACTGTCAGAGGCCATAAGAAGATCATTTGTAACCTTCACTAAAGCTGTTTCTGTGCTGTGATGAGCTCTGAAACCTGACTGAAACTCTTCAAATAAGCCATTCCTCTGCAGATGATCTGTTAGCTGTTTGACAACTACTCTTTCAAGGATTTTTGATATGAAAGGAAGGTTGGAGATTGGCCTATAATTAGCTAAGACAGCTGGGTCTAGAGATGGCTTTTTAAGTAAAGGTTTAACTACAGCCACCTTGAAGGCCTGTGGTACATAGCCGATTATTAGAGATAGGTTGATCATATTTAAGATTGAAGAATTAATTAATGGCAGGACTTCTTTGAGCAGTTTTGTAGGAATGGGGTCTAAAAGACACGTTGATGGTTTGGAGGAATTAATTATTGAAGTTAACTCAGAAAGATCAATTGGAGAAAAAGAGTCTAACTTAACATCGATGGTACTCAAAGTAGCTGTAGACAATATTACATCTGTGGGATGATTATTGGTAATTTTTTCTCTAATGATAAAAATTTTATTTGTCAAGAAGTTCATGAAGTCATTACTAGTTAACGTTAAAGGGATTGTTGGCTCAGTAGAGCTCTGACTTTTTGTCAGCCTGGCTACAGTGCTGAAGAGAAACCTGGGGTTGTTCTTATTTTCTTCAATCAGTGACGAATAGTAAGATGTTCTGGCTTTGCGGAGGGCTTTCTTATAAAGCAGCAAACTATTTCTCCAGGCTAAATGATGATCCTCTAAATTTGTGACACGCCATTTCCTCTCCAGCTTACGAGTTATCTGCTTTAGGCTACGTGTTTGAGAATTATACCACATGTCCATGTTATAAATTACAGTTTGTTAAATCACACACTTAATTTTTTAATTAAAATTGTTCACGACATATGAGTGGGCAGACAATGGAGGTCGACAGACCTGGTGATAATTGTTTCTATAGAAAGTTAGGACATGGCAGTGTCAATCGCTTGCTTTTCTTCTGAGTAGTATTTTATTTAGTTGTAATTCAATCAATAATTTGCTTCTTGAAATTAAGTAATGTATTTCTTGTTTTACTTTATAAATTTCAGATCCTGGCCTTTACCTGCTCCCTCCTATACTGATGTGGTGTATGTGGTACTGCTGAGCTTGTATGTGGTATGTGAACTGTTATACTTTTAAAAACAAAACTGTTTTATAAGTTAAGTTTTCTTTAGTGACCCATCCCACACCCCTGTTATTTCTTCTCCAGATCTGAACCAGTGTAAAGGTTGCAGTTCAAGGGCCTGAGGTATGAAATTCTTTTCAGATCAGCTGTGATCAATATTTTTTGGAATTTGATAAATAAAAAAGCTGTAATGGCTCCATTAGCATTTTGTATAAATGTTTCTGTGACATTATAGCTTTAATGAGGTCTTTCTACATTAGTTTTAGTTATAAAGTATGTATACGTGTACAAATAGTATGTATATTTAAAGTACAGTATGTTGTGTTTGTTGACATGTTTTCAGGTGGAAGCAGAATTTGTGAGGATTACTACTGCTCCACTTGTTCCAAGGCTTTTTGCACAACTTGACCAATACACCAATGACCAGCTCATAAAAGTCTTCAAGAAAAAAGGAGGCGCTGCAGGGAAGAAAATTAGACAAATTTTGGCCCCACCCACACAGGTGCATTATTCTGTTGGTAGCAAAATATTATGGTTAATAAGATCACTTTCACATTTAAACAGCTAGTGTATGGTAGCTGCACAGTGTTCATTGTACTTAGATTTATATTAAGCAAGACAAAGTTTGGTACTCAAAACTTGAAAATTAAAATTACCTAAACATAAGTCAATTTTGATCCCTCAATTTCGGGTTAAACCATAAGTGAATGTTTTTATGTTAAAGATCAGTTTTTGAATGCAAAAAAAGATGATGTATTAGTTTGTCTTTACCTCCGTTATGGACATATATAATGTGGTGGAAACCCTGCCCAACAGTTTAACTATTCATGTCCATGTGATGATTAGTTAGTCTTGTGTACATGTCCATCTGTGCAGTGGATATGTCATTCATTTTGCGTATAATGTGAGTTTGTGTCATCCTAAAGTATTTCTGTTTTCTCTTCCTGTATCTCTGCCACTCTCTACAGAAGGAAACTACCTCTTTACATGAATGAAGACCCAAGCATCCTCTTCAAAGAATACCTGGTTGGTAATTTTAGTTTAGTTTTTTATCTGTATTAACAACAACATTACAACATATGACAACATTAGTTATTCAAGGTTTGGTTTGTTATAATTTGCATGGAACCTGTTTAAATGTTTTGGGGAATCTTCTTGTATACCCAAATTATTTAATATATTGTTGAATCTGTAGTAAAATAGTGGCGCACTGAAGTGCATGTTCCTAATATTGTGTTTACTTCATTAAAGGGTAGCTTTCGCTTTTTTTTTTTTTTTTTTAAACTGGATGCCATTTTTCTATGTTTTTGTGTCTAAGCTACAGCTATAGCTGTTCAAAGGGAGCTGGAACAAATTACCCTTGCTATCTTCACCATCGAAAGAGCTGATGCCAGCACTCCTCCAGCCGATGTGGGTATAACTGTCGAGGGTGTTCTGCATGACCTGGAAGACATGGCCTCTGCATGTGCACTCTTAATGGGTGGGATATATGCACTGAATCTCAGTTAACCTTGAGACTGAAAGCTTTCTTTGAAATACTTCAGAACCTCTTCCTTCATCTGTATGTCAGCAGACTCTTGACCAAGGTACAGATGCTCAAGAATAAACTGAACGAATAAGCCAATCCTTAATTTGGATGATGAATGTTCTGTCAGATGGACAGAAGTTTGTCGGAGGCTGAATGGGAATAAAATGGTAATTTGTTGAAAATGACAGATAAAGGGAAAACCTACATTTGAGAGAAATTTAGAAAATTTTGAAAAGTTTGTAAACTACTACAATTAGAGAGATTTTACTCTTGTGGGGGGGCTAGTAAGAGACAATCAAAAGTATTGAGATTTAAAGGATTTAATTGAGAGATGATACTGCACCAGAAATGTTGAAGGGTGGTGTGTATATTAACGTTCAAGGCATATTATTATGAAGTGGAAGTATGTTCATATTCTGTTTGTGCTACATTGTGTGCATTGTAAAGGTAATTGCAATACATACTAAGAATAAGGGTAAGTTAGGAATGCAGGATGAATGTGTATTTTGCGGACTTTTAAAGACAAACAATTGTTTTCATGTTAAAATGTTTGCAACTCGAGTTTTTTGCCCATACACTGGTAAAAGAAATGTTGACACTGGCAAGTGTTAAATGGTTAGTGTTGTGCTGTTGCAAAAAAAAATTAAAGCTGACAAGCTGTTTTATTGTTAGACCATAATGCTGGCATGCTTTATTAAAGTTTTATTTGGGATGGTGATATAATTTTCTTTGATTGCTAATATCAGTGGACTATTTATTATTATTATTATTACATTTATTTTTTTTAATTGTGGCTGTTGAGGTGGGCACTTCACTTTGCATTGTTAAAGGAAAGCACTTCATTGGTGTTGTGTTACTGGACTGACCCTAAGCAATCATTGCAAATAGCAACTTTGCTATCCATTTTAGACACTTAAAGAAAAAACACTCCACAGACCTTACTAGCATCACATATGCGTAACTTGAGTGTCAACTTATCAATCTGTTATGTGGTCTTCAATGTTTTTTTCTTCTATTTCTGGCAGATACAGACATTTAATTTAAAGTCTTGATGTTGCATCTGTCTACATACTGTTAGTTACTAACCCTAATGAGCTGTTGTGTTTTATTTTGGACTGGGTTTACACAAATGCTTACTGAATGTGTTGGTAATAAAAGAAATTTAAAAAAATAAGTTGGATGTACTTAATTCATTTGTGTGGAACCTGTTGACAAAATAGATTTATGTAAAACTAATTAGCAAAGCACAAGGTGGCTGAAAATATAATATTTGAATTAATCTAACTTAAATTTAACATTTTACTGCCACAAATAAGAAATGTGTTTAAGTAACTAATCTAAACTATCTAATCTGTAAATATATCATTTATGTTCATACAACATAACTTGATTTAGGTAGTGTTAAATATCTCTTGTTAATCTTAAGTAGTTTTTTAAAATTAGATGACCTAAAGATTTTTGCTTTAAACTAACACAATGCAATTTCGTGGAACCTGTTGATAAAATAATTTTAATTAAAGTCAATGTTTCATTTTTTTGAGTGTGGGGAAGGGGCGTGTCAGGGTGGAAACTTGGTTATTGTACGCACATTTTGAGCTGTTTTTAATTTTAGATTTTTTTTGTGTGTTAACATTTTTGTATTTGAAATATTTTTGATAAAATTAGAAAATAATGTAAAAACAAAAAAAGAACTAGACAATTTTTTCTTGTTCACCTTCAGTATCTCACAGTGATGGAAAGTCTGTAAATATTAATCTTTGGTGGCAAACTTGGAGGACCATTTGTTGTATTGGAAAACAACAATAAAGTTATTTAGATTTACTATACCTACTCACCCCCCACTAGATTCATATATATACACACATATACATGACCTTTTTGGTGTGACGCAGTGGGTTGCTGACTGGGCTCTCAGCCTGTGTGACTGAAGCTTTAAAATTTTCTGCCACTTCAGGTCCACAAGACCAAAAGCATCATGCAGTAATTGTTATTAAAATGCACTTCACCTGCTTATACACGTTGTGTAATCCATTTTATTGCATCAATTTGTTGCAGTTAAGTTATACTGGCAGCCTGGCAGTGTAAACCCCCCCCAAAAAATATGACCAGTACACCAATTTCCTTTGATGTATTGCATGGTACAAAGTTTTGGTTCTTTTTAATTATTATTTTTATTTTAAATATAATGAATCTCTTCATTTTGCACTACTTATCGGAGACCGGGTTGCAGAGCACTGCTGACTGAGTAGAGGCACAGACACAGACAGTACTTACAGCCTTTGTGGGGGGGATACTGAAACACAAGCCCAGATTGACTGAGTGGTACCAAGTTGCTCTGGAGGAGTGGAAAGTTCTGTGGATTATCTACTAACCTCTGCACTAATTTATAAACAAAGGTGCAGCGAGTTAATTTTGATAATGACCACGATTCTACCAGGAGCAGCACAAATTAGCAGGTTAGAACAGACCTGAGTGGTGTACAAAGCACGATAACAACACTAGTTTTAGGCATGTACATGCAAGCACTTCTCTCTGAAGACAGCATGGCAAATTAGATCAACAAGAGAATGTCTAACGAGAATCTTCTGGGGACTCTCAGCGGCCTTGTATCTTGGTGCAATTGTTCTCTGAATAAGTTCAGTTAGGTTCTGCTCTGTTTCATCAAAATACCAGTAGTTTTGAGGAGCAGACATTTATAGGGCGTGACATTTGGGGCCTAGAATCCGTAACAGTACATAGACAAAGTTTTTGTACTGTACTCACAGCTTTGAGTAATCCATCTGCGCCAGTGACACTGACACACTTGATCAAATAACTTCTCTCCCTGGCATTCCAAACAGATCGTTTTGCAACTAGACATATAGATTGCCTACTTTACCAACTCGATTTGATCAGGAATAAAAATTTGGTACCAAGTCACCAGAAGCACAGGAAATCTTTATTTGAGGAAAAAAACATGTCTCTTAATTTTGTCTTTTTTTTGTCCCTGTGGTACTAAAAATGGTTTTGAATATTAAGTGTTTTGCCTGGTATCTGTATTAAGTTTGAAATTATAGTATTGAGACAGCCCTACACAGGAGGCAGCCTTTGACCTTTATACCACTTTTTTTGCAGTTTTTAGATGTCTGATATACGCATATAAGACATACACATTGTCTATTCAGTCTTCCTTAACAGTCTAAATCTTCAGCACATCCCACTGTATTGATAATTAATACACCTCACTCTTTTTTCTCTATTCTGCATCTTTTCTAAGGTCCATGGCAGGCTGTGTTTTGCTCTTTACTAACACATTTCCTCCCACTCTCTTATGGAACTCAGCATTCCTTGTGGTTGTAATGCAATTAAGAAACCTCTGAGACCAATTTGTGGAGGAGATTCTGAATACAATGACAAGTGAAAAATGAAGAGAACATATCAATAAGTACTCAATTAATTAGTGCAAGAGGATGGAATGTCTCCCTTCATACGCTGGGAGTTATTTGAACAAAGAAAATTATCATGCTTTCCACCAATTAGCTTTCATAAATCCCTTTGAAAATACAGAGTTTTGTACTGCTCAGATAGTTTTGCTAAGTTCATCAGTTCAGTCTACACTGCTATATAAAATATCCAGCTAGCCCTCTTCTTTATATTTTGCTACTGAGTCACAAATTTTTTGGATTTTTAAAGTGGGCTGTTCTTTTTGTAGGTCTTTCCAGCTTCTTTTCTGTGGTCATTGCCCAGTCCTTGTACCTTGCTGTTTTCAGAGGAAGCCATTTACTCTGACATAGAAATCATTCAAGCATAAACAGTATTGCAAGCCAGTTATTTGGACAAATCTTGGCAAAATTGATGTTATTATGATAAAAAAAAAGTACTGATCCACCATGCAATGCCATATGGAAAGCATCTGATGACCCCAAACATACTGCCAATGCTGTAAAAGCATACCTGGATAAAAAGGTATGCTTTAAGCTGATTAGAATTGCACAGATTTTTTTCATAGACGTTTGCACATGTTTCGATAAATTACTGCATCCATTTCTCATTCCTAGTAAAATATAAAGAAATGAGGAGTCAACACTTTTGCACAGTACTCCCTTTTTTAAGTTGGCCTGCCGGTAGATGCCCCAGGCTTTTCAATCTGAGACTGAACATCTCCTCTCCTACTCAGTCCTGTTTTAAATGCCACTTGTAAATGCTTTACAGGGTGATGTCCTTGTTTGCAGTCCATTTGTCTTGCCAGGTTTCCCATGTTTTGTGTATCGATTTGCTGCTGCCTGCTGTCATGCCAGGGACCAGAGGAGACCTTGAGAGGAGGGACAGCCAGTAATGGAGTCATCTCCTCCTCGTTATCCCCAGTGTCCGAATGACTCCTGCCTGACCTTCACCTTCTCTTTTAAAATAAGAGATGACAGGCTGCCCTGTTGGCCCATTACATGCCATGGAGCAGTGACAGACATGTGCTTTGTTGTTCTTGTTCATCCACCTGCAAGTTTCAACTGACAACTGTGTAAGGCATAATTTCTTATAGAAAGAACAGATGTGGGAGGACATCATGTTTCAGATAGAAAGCATCAAGGGACAGGAGAGAAGCCGTAATGGAATCGTCCACTGTCCACATGAGATCATGTCTTCATGTAATTTAAGGGTAGATGAGATTTTATTCATCCCCAGACAGAAAATTTAATGTGTCAGCAGAACAAGAAGAAGGTAGTAAATGGCATTAAAAAGCCATAAACTTTATGTACTGCATAACAGTGCACCAAAATCTACTGCATAGATTAACTCTGTCTGTAAACATATTTATATCTTCTTATAATGCACCTTCTAGTGACAGCCAATTACAATCAGCAGTAGCTGTAAAGGCTGTGATGCATTGTCTTGGATAGTTGCTGTAATTCAAACATGGTCTCTCCTGTAAATTGTCACATATGGATCTGTTGGTGTAACCCTTAAAATTTTTCTGTATGCAGAATTCATATTGTACTTCTATAGTTTAGCCCAAGTCAGACACTAAACCCTTACCTAACAGCAGTACGAAAACTAGTGTTAAAACATTTGAGGATAACTTTAGGCCTCTTAAGTTTAATAGAAAGCTGTTTAGATAACACATGCTCAGTGATGGCTGTTTATTAACAACACACTGTAGTGCACCCTTTAAATTGAGGGATTACACAATAGAATCTCAGTAAAGTAAGTGATCATTAGTTGTGGCTTGGTGCCATTTAGCAGCTGATGGATATGAAGAGATCATTTGAGAAAGTAATGAGTCACTTTGTAGTTAGAAGCTTATCAGTAATTGGTGTTTAGCAACAACCTGCGGTTCATTTGTAAGCTGACATGGTCCAGGGATGCCATTTATTGCTTGAAGTCTGCAAAACTCAACGTGAGTTACCTTAAAGTACATACAAAGCACAATTCAAGCAGGAATGTGTAAAAAAAAAAAAAAAAAAAGTAAATAAATACTGCTATCAGTTTGTGATTGCATGGGTTCATGGTGGAAATTCAACTTTGTTTATATAGTGCCAAATCACAATAACAGTTGCACTTTATATTGTAAGGTAAAGACTGTATGAAAACTCCATCAATCATGTAATTGATTGAGTTTATGAGCAAGCACTTTAATGACAGCATAAAGGAAAAACTCCCTTTTAACAGGAAGAAACCTCCAGCAGAACCAGGCATTAAGATGGACTATCTTAGAAGTATATGATAAATCACTGCAAATTGCAAATCTGTTATCATCTGTGTACACAGATTTGCTCATTAAACAAAAAAAATCACTTTAACTGCTTACAATAAGAAATCAGCCAGTCCAGGGTGTTGCACAGTCAACCTCTGAGCCACTAGTGGGCCTCTGAAACTACACTGCTCAAGCAAACTTAAAGGAACACTTTTATATTTATCTTGTCAGTTCAGTAGCAGAGGGGGTGTTATTAATCAGTTTCAGCTACAGGGGCAACAATGAGACCTCCCTCCGCAATTTCTGACTGTTTTTCACTAGTTTTGCATGTGAAACAGTGTCACTACTGCTAACATACGGTGATACCTGGACCCTACAGAGGTTGCACAGGTTGTCCAACTCCTCATATTGATGGCACATCAATATGTGTCAATGCCCAAAGATCTGCTGTGTCTCCTAGCACAGTCTCAGCAAGCAGGCTATTCCAGGAGGTAGGCTGTTACTTTCACAAAGCTGGACAGGGGCGTAGAAGGTCATTAATCGATCTGGTATCTGCTCCTTTGTGCAAAGAGGAACAGTATAAGCACTGCCAGAGCCCTACCAAATGACCTAAACCAGGCCAGGCGAGACCTGGTGAGAATGTCTCTGACCAAACAATCCAATACAGACTTCATGATGGTGGCCTGATAGTCCAAAATACCCTAGTGGCCCTGTGATCACTGCTGACATTGTGGAGCCTGATTGGCCTTTGTCATAGAACCAGAACTGGCAGGTTCACCACTGGCACCCTGATTTTTTCACAGCTGAGACCAGGTTCACTATTTATGAACAGGTTTGCAGAAGCTGCAAAGAACGTTATGCTGACTGTAATATTATTCAGCATGACCGGTTTGTTGGTGGGTCAGTGATGGTCTGGTGAAGCATGTCCATGGAGGGATGCACAGGCCTCCACAGGCTAGGCAACATCACCCTGACTGCCTCCTGGTGCAGAAAAAGGCCCAGGCCATGTTAAGAGAGTCTGCAGACACTTCCTGGAGAATTAAGGAATTAATACAACTGATTGGCCCACACCCTCACCTGACCTAAATCCAACAGAACACATCTAAGACATTATGTTTTGGTCCATCTAATGGCACCTAGTTGCACCCCAGACTGTCCAGAAGCTCAGTGATGCTCTGGTCCAGCTCTGGGAGGAGATTTTCATTTTCATCAAATGACATGGCATCCTTTTAGATTCAAGATTCAAAGCGTTTATTGTCATATGTACAAAGAAAGCATTTTTTATGTGCTCCATGCACTGTCTAGAGAGAGGGTACAAAAAAGATGCATTAGGTCACATCAAACAAAATGACAACACATGGAATCTTTTTACTTTGAAGCCTTCACTCTACAGAGTGGGAGAGTTGGTGAGTGCATGCTTAATTTGGGTCCTAATTAGGTTGACTGAGTGGTTCACTTAGCATTTGGTTTATATTTCTCGCCTGTGCTCTCGCTCTGGATCTCCAGGTGCCTGCAGGATGATTATTGTATGAGTAATTTCTCCACTTGCTTCCATCTGGGTGGGAGGACTGGAGCACAGAGCCATCTCACCCCAACCACCACCTCCACAGCCGTCTGCAGTATGCAGACTCAAACAGCTAGACTTTCATAAGCTTTTACAACACAGACATTAAGAGCAGCAGAGAGCCACAAGCTGTAAATGATTAGGAGCATGGTAAATATAGAATTAGTTTATTTGACAGAGTTGTTTATTCATTTTTATTAAAATAGCTTATGTTATTTATTTTTCATATATTTTTGCATTATACGTGCATTGGCAAAAAGTAAGGATACCAAGTGTAACCCTTTGGAATCCTCTTCAGTTATATATCAATTTGTCTTGAAATATGGTTAGACCTCTATAATAAACGACACACAACACAATCATCATAAAGCTCTTGTCACCGTAGGGAATTTTTTGTCAGATACTTACGACCAGATTTACAGTCCCCAGCAGTGCAAATGCCTCTTTTGCTATTACAAAAGGAGAAGTAGCAAAACTGATGTTGCTCAATGCGCCACATAGGCATAACAAGGCCCAAGATGATTTTATTGTTCTGATTATTATTAGCATTTTTTATGTATTGGTGTCTTTACATCATTTCAACTATGAAAGTCTGGAGGGGTGGACATGACGCCTGCCTTTCACACACATATCAAGGCTTCTATGACAATATACTCTCATACGTTGACTGTTAATGTAAATGAACTTTATATAAACAAAACTGAATTGAACTTATGGGTCTGCTACTTCAACTCATTGATAAGTTCTCAGTGAAATGCTGCTGATGGTTGTTGGTTTCCAGATCAGTTGAATTCAATTCAGTTTATATTACACCCATTCGCTACAACATCTGCCTTAAGCTGCACAACCTAAATAATAAACTCGCTTGCCAGGAAGACAGGAGGATATATTCCAATTGTTTAGAGGTGAGGGGCAGGGGCGATTCTAGGATTAGAGCTTTGGGGGTGCTGAGCACCCAGAGAGCTGCCCATCCAGGCAAGATAAACTTTACACATCAGAATGAGACTTCTTCCCCGTCTCTGTCAGTCCCTGCATCCTCAAATGTCTCCAGTTGTCCCGAGTTCTCTCTGACTGTCTCCTTGGTGCATTTAAACCCCTGTTCCTCCCTGTCCTCGTCGTCTGTTGTCTTCATCTCTGTTATCAGTCATCATAATTTTACCATCTCTGTGCAAGTCTGCAAATTTCTTTCTTAAATCAGAAGATTCTTAAATTCATCAAGTCTCTCTGTACCTGGGTCCTCGTCACAAAACATGACATCACTGTTTTGTACATTTTAACACAATTTAATCCCACATTTGTGAAAGAAAAGCAAAACACTTTTTTGAAAAGTCTGTAACAAAATCATAAATCTGATAAAGTTTATTTAAATGCTGCTAAAGAAGAATGGATTGGAATATGAAAAAATACATATCCTAACCTTAATTACTGTGGGAGAATAATGAATCATGCTCATAGTGAGTAAGAAGTAAACTGAGTGCATTTTTTGGACAGAGATTCACTTTTAATGTGTATGTATAATATAATACAGATACATAAAAATACTCCCAAAACAGAATAAATTATTACAAATAAAAATCTTTACTGCAGATACTAATTTTAGTAATTTAATAATACTAATTTTGTGTTGTAAGATTTATGAGTTTCATGCTTTCATAGTGGTACTTGGGAGAGCTTGACATTTTTATCAGGTGGTACACACTGTAAAAAGTTTGAGAAACACTGATAAGTGTATGTGTGCTTTTGGAAAACATTTAAAGCTGCAGTACAGAATCTTTGAAACAAGCTAGCCTAAAACATTTTTAGAATATAAACAGAGCACTCTGCTTCTCTTTACAGCTCCTCACTCCACCAGGGCTGTTTGGCACTTTCTGATACTGTACTGCCGCAGTCATACAGACAACTGGACGGTCCAAAAGTTGGCCTATGTATTACTGGCTGAGGTTTTAGTAGAGTTGTGACTGAACCACATAAAAATATATCATTAATTTTAATCTCCCCAATCAATGATAATGTTATGTTGGAATGTTGTTAAAGAGGGTCAAAAATGTTTCAACCCAGTTTGTTTAGCAGATTCTGTATAGCAGCTTTAATATAGGGAGAACACAACTTCCTGATTGTGTGAGTAAAATCAGGTTTTTTCTCTTTGTCAGTTTAATAGTTTCTGTTGTGCCTGTCACTGTTCCCTGTCTGTTTTCTTACCTGGTTCTTCCTGACCTTGTACTTTCTCCTCACGTTCCTCTTTCTCTCTCTCTCTTCGGACTGACAATCATACACAAATAGATTGGATTCAATTAGATGAAAAATTACATTAATATGAAAAATACTATTAAGATCACTAACAAAAGTCCTCTCTCAGTGTACTTTCAACCAAAAGGCAAATAACCAAACCACATGAACATCTAATAAAAGATATAAATATTGAAACACTGATCCAACATTATCCTTTATTGACGGATCATTTGTTCTTACACTTTTACCTCAATGTGGCTCCTTTTTTGAAAAAACTTCCTTATATCCCTTATGAACCTGGCTGTCTCTCTCTACACACACACACACACACACACACACACACACACACACACACACACACACACACACACACACACAACAGGAGTTATAAGGTTAATGGGCATGCAGTCAGTTCAGTCAGCTAGTTAGTATCCATTTCAAACAGGACAGTGGTAACAACAGAAGCTACAGACAATTTTAAGTTTTAGATTTTAAATAGGCTGTATACATTTCAATGGGAGCAACAGGACGGTCAAATGTCGCTGATTTTACTACAGAGCAGGACGGATTGTAGGGTAGCAAACATCGTAGGAAAACATGTTTTCAACACTGCAGGTTACCTGGTGTAATGTTTTTCAGCTAAAAAGAAACATGACTCCTACCTAACTATATAAAGAGTAACTGAAGGTTAAATGCAGCTAATATGTTTTAAGCCAGGCACTCACACCACTCACACTGTGTCTCAGCCACCATTGCTCTGGCAGCAACGGCGCTAGAGCCAGAGTAAGGGAGAGCCGAGCTGGAACAAACCATTTTGGAAGGGGGGGGGGTAATCTATAATTTTGTTGTTAAAATGTTATGTCTCAACCAAGTACTGTATGGTTTTTATATTTTTAGCAGTGTGTCACACAGACAGCAAATATTGTCCAAAAAAAGTAAGAAATCTTTGGGGGTGCTTTGATTCATTTTGGGGGTGCTGAAGCACTGATTGATCCAGGCCTAACATTATCAAAAATATAGCGTGCATCTGTCTCCCTAAACCAAACTCCTCTACCATGAGTAGTCCAGATGATAAACTCCTGAGCTGTTATTGTAGATGCAATATGCTGATTAGAAGTGTCTTGCTGTCGTGTGGAGTGTATGTTGCTCTGAAACCTATATAAACCCCTGAGCATTGGCATTGCTTTCCCACTTCCAGTTGTCCAAGCTGCCAATTGGTTCCTCTCCTCTTTAGTCCAGAGGATGCTTCGTCCATGTTTTCTAAAAGAATTTAAAGTTTGGATTTGTCTGACCACAGAACAGTTTTACACTTTGTCTCAGTCTTTTTTTTAAATGATCTTTGGCCCAGAGACAACAGCTTTCTGGATCAGGTTCATATACAGCTTCTTCTTTGCATGATAGAACTTTAAGCTGAGCCCACGCAGTGAATAATGGTTGTATTTAATAATGCCCGTTTAGTGCTGGTTGAGGGTGTAAAGGTTACAGACATCCAGCACTGCGCCTTGTTCCTTCCTTTGAGATTTTTGGTATCTTTCATTATATTATGGACTGTAGATGATGTTTTAAGTTTTAAGTTGAGGAACACGAATTTGTAGATGCTGTTTTGTGGATTGAACCTGCTTCCGAGAAACTCCGCCTTTCAAAGTGTTATGTTCTATTGTAAATAAAATATGGATTTATGTGATTTCCAAAACATTGCTTAGAACTAGAAAAAGTACTTGTGTAAATTTGTGAATGTAAATTTGAAAATTTGAAAATGTATGGTCCATTTACCATACACTCTGTGTTTTGCCAGGTACATTTTGTTTGGTATGTGACATAGAAATGCAAGACAGCTTTCAGAGAAATCTGACACTTGAGTCATCAAATAACACTAATCTACAAAACTCATTCACCTATTTATTAGTTTTGTAATTCTTATCTATTTCCTAAACAAGGAGGCCTCTTACACTGTTAATATAACATTAAAATGACCAGTTAGCTTTAAAATATCTGAACAGTAACTACAGTGACACAGAAGTTTAATGTACTGTGGTCCCTCGCTGTAACGCGGTTCACCTTTCACGGCCTCGCTGTTTTGCGCAGTTTTTTTGTGTGTGCAATTTTGCATGCTTTTTTATTTATTTATTTATTTTTTTTACAGTGCATTGTGTTCTGCGTCCTGATTGGCTGTAGACCATTGTCAATAAATCTTGTGCCGTGTCTCCTGTAGAGTACAGAATGCGTTCAGCTTGTCAAATTTACATAAATCTTTCATCGCGATCGTGACTCTGATGTGCTGTACTGTATGTTTGTAAGTTTTCACCCCAACAAACACAACAATGTATAATAATCTATAATAATTGTAAAAAAATAAAGTTGGCTACTTCGTGGATTTCACCTATCGCGGGTTATTTTTAGAATGTAACTCCCACGATAAACGAGGAACCTCTGTACTGCATTTGGGTATTCATAAATACTGATGCATGCTCCATTTTAGCTCTTAAATAAGCCATTTCCATGAGGACGAATTGAAGTAAAGCAAAATAAAGTCTAGCACTACCTGCTTTCACCTGTGTGATCGTGGGGGCGATCGTGGCTCAAGAGTTGGGAGTTCGCCTTGTAATCGGAAGGTTGCCGGTTCGAGCCCCGGCTTGGACAGTCTCCGTCGTTGTGTCCTTAGGCAAGACACTTCACCCGTTGCCTACTGGTGGTGGTCAGAGGGCCCGGTGGCGCCAGTGTCCGGCAGCCTCGCCTCTGTCAGTGCGCCCCAGGGTGGCTGTGGCTACAATGTAGCTTGCCATCACCAGTGTGTGGATGACTGGATATGTAAAGCGCTTTGGGGTCCTTAGGGACTAGTAAAGCGCTATATAAATACAGGCCATTTACCATTGTCAAGTTAATAAGACTGATGTTTAATGTGATGTTGAAAAACTACTCCGCATTGTTACTTTTGAGCTGAACTCTTGCAACTCCTCATCATCCTCCTGAAAATCCTTCAATGACTCCAAAACACAGTAACAAGTCTAGGGACTAGAAATGCCATGTTGGCTTCTCCTCACTGACCAGAATGAAATTTTAAATAATTACCATCTCATTTAAGTTCCCCACAAGATGAGGAGTTCATGTTACCTCATTGTCCCAATAAAGCTTCAAAGTCTATGCTCTCATGTGCACTCGGAATCTTTTAATCATCCTGCTAAGAACCGAGGTCTCAAACTTGAATTTGATCAGTGTCAATCCTGCAGTTACTGCCAGACCCATACTCCACTTGGCCTCCCAGGACCTGTCAGCTGTCTCCCTCTGGACTTCCAAAAGCTAATTAAACCCAAAGTACCTTGAAGGCTCCCTTTATCTTTGCTGTCCTCCATCTAGTTTGGGGATTACCACCATGACAGGTAACAACAACCTTGTAGCCTCAGCTCCCTGCAACAACACGTCCTAAACAATGGATGTGCTTCGTTGCTAGCTAAAGGTCCAGGTGCTGTATTTCACAGGGAGGGAAAAGAATCAGAGCAAACTTTGGTCAGCGATGGAGAAAGATAAGAAAGACTGAACAGGAGAGCAAGAAGAGAGGTTATATTTTAAGATAAGGACTCCTCAGTGGTGTTTGATAAACTGGAATTTTAAAGCGTACATAAACGTCCTCATTTTTAAAAATCAGATATTGGGTCTGTACTTGTGGCATTATGTTTTCTTTATATTGTGAATCATGCTGCAAAACAAACTAAGGTAGACTAACTGTGTTATCTAAAGGTTGCATGTAAATGCACCAGATGAACAGGTTAGTTTTCAAATTTAGTTTTAAATTTAAGGTAAGCTGATGATGTTGAGATTCATTCACTGAATTCCACCTTCATACTAACTTTATACTACCTAGTATAGAGACAGCATAAACAGTATACTGTCAATGCAGACTATGGAAATCCACCAGAACAACTCATGAAACATCTGCTGACATCTTGTCTAATTAGGTTCTGTGAATCCACAAAGAGCAGTAGTAGCCCAGATCAGCTGATCATAGCCTGCAGAAAATCTACTGGAGATCTCAACAGAAAATTACTGTGTATTGTGAATGTAAGCTGAATCCCACTTTAACCCTTTACCTACCTATTTTCACCCTCTGTCTTTTGCTTCATACAAAAATAGCTGGGAGAAACGTCCCCCAAAGAACAACTTTTGACTTTCTTACTTTGAGTACATTTCGGAGCCAGTACTTTTTCACTTTGACTGAGTAAAGAAATTGAATCAGTATTTTAACTTTTAGTGGACTATTTGTTAACACTACAGGGAGTGCAGAATTATTAGGCAAGTTGTATTTTTGAGGAATAATTTTATTATTGAACAACAACCATGTTCTCAATGAACCCAAAAACTCATTAATATCAAAGCTGAATGTTTTTGGAAGTAGTTTTTAGTTTGTTTTAGTTTTAGCTATTTTAGGGGATATCTGTGTGTGCAGGTGACTATTACTGTGCATAATTATTAGGCAACTTAACAAAAACAAATATATACCCATTTCAATTATTTATTTTTACCAGTGAAACCAATATAACATCTCCACATTCACAAATATACATTTCTGACATTCAAAACAAAACAAAAACAAATCAGCGACCAATATAGCCACCTTTCTTTGCAAGGACACTCAAAAGCCTGCCATCCATGGATCCTGTCAGTGTTTTGATCTGTTCACCATCAACATTGCGTGCAGCAGCAACCACAGCCTCCCAGACACTGTTCAGAGAGGTGTACTGTTTTCCCTCCTTGTAAATCTCACATTTGATGATGGACCACAGGTTCTCAATGGGGTTCAGATCAGGTGAACAAGGAGGCCATGTCATTAGTTTTTCTTCTTTATACCCTTTCTTGCCAGCCACGCTGTGGAGTACTTGGACGCTGTGATGGAGCATTGTCCTGCATGAAAATCATGTTTTTCTTGAAGGATGCAGACTTCTTCCTGTACCACTGCTTGAAGGTGTCTTCCAGAAACTGGCAGTAGGACTGGGAGTTGAGCTTGACTCCATCCTCAACCCGAAAAAGGCCCCACAAGCTCATCTTTGATGATACCAGCCCAAACCAGTACTCCACCTCCACCTTGCTGGCGTCTGAGTCGGACTGGAGATCTCTGCCCTTACCAATCCAGCCACGGGCCCATCCATCTGGCCCATCAAGACTCACTCTTGTTTCATCAGTCCATAAAACCTTAGAAAAATCAGTCTTGAGATATTTCTTGGCCCAGTCTTGACGTTTCAGCTTGTGTGTCTTGTTCAGTGGTGGTCGTCTTTCAGCCTTTCTTACCTTGGCCATGTCTCTGAGTATTGCACACCTTGTGCTTTTGGGCACTCCAGTGATGTTGCAGCTCTGAAATATGGCCAAACTGGTGGCAAGTGGCATCTTGGCAGCTGCACGCTTGACTTTTCTCAGTTCATGGGCAGTTATTTTGCGCCTTGGTTTTTCCACACGTTTCTTGCAACCCTGTTGACTATTTTGAATGAAATGCTTGATTGTTCGATGATCACGCTTCAGAAGCTTTGCAATTTTAAGACTGCTGCATCCCTCTGCAAGATATCTCACTATTTTTGACTTTTCTGAGCCTGTCAAGTCCTTCTTCTGACCCATTTTGCCAAAGGAAAGGAAGTTGCCTAATAATTATGCACACCTGATATAGGGTGTTGATGTCATTAGACCACACCCCTTCTCATTACAGAGATGCACATCACCTAATATGCTTAATTGGTAGTAGGCTTTCGAGCCTATACAGCTTGGAGTAAGACAACATGCATGAAGAGGATGATGTGGACAAAATACTCATTTGCCTAATAATTCTGCACTCCCTGTAGTATCTGTACTTCTACTTTAGCCACCTTTGCCCTGGAGGTAGTGGGCCAACAGGAAGGAGGCACCATGTCATCTCTTCTGGCTGTTTCGTACTGGGCCCTTATTTTTTGTATTGATTAGATAGATGGTATAATTACAATAGTAAATTATAGTTTGTAGTTACAAAACATAAAAAATATCAATAACCGTACTCCCAGTAGAGTACTGTAAAATGAAGCAAGTGTCTAGTCTTTTGTATCACTTCTGTTATAATACAGTGGCTAACCATGCTGGCATAACTGCGATAAAACTGTGACGAAGAACTCAAGAAAAAATGAAAATACAGCACATTGGTTACATATGGGACACAAACCAGAGTCTCCTGGATCAATGACCCATGTCTGACGTATCCTAGAAAAAACATTTTCTACCAGACAAGGCTTCTTCAGATCTATTTTACCAGCATGGAGAGTGCCATGAGATCACTTATGATTGGGTGCCATACGAAAAAAATCAGACTCAACTGCAGCTGAGGGATATTGTTTGGTATGGACCCAACGGTCCAATGAACTGCATGTATCGGTGTGTGTGCATGTGTGTGTGTGTGTGGTGACACTGAAGAGGCCTGACAGACTTGTCCTCTGTCAGCAGATGGAGGCATGCATAATTCAATCGGGAGGCAGTTTCATGCTGTTTCTCTTCCCATCTCATCACTGCTCCCAAAGACAGACAAAGCAGGATTTGGCTACAGAGAAGAAGGAGGCCGGCGAGTCATCTTCCCTCTCTGTCCCAGCATTTGTCTGGTACATTGCAACCAAATCCCATTCATAATGAGGAAGGTAGTCAAAATGAAGACTGTACCTAAAATTACACATGGTAGGTAATGAGTCTCTATGTTTTAAACTACTAAAAGCAAACATTATACAAATAAAATGAGAAGGTGCTGGCCAAAATATTTTTTGAAGCTCCTTGTGATAGACCCCCAAATCACACTTTTGTGCCACTTGTCACAATTTGTTTTCTTCAAAGCCTTTCCTTCAGTCCACCTTGGAGCTCCTTGGATGTCCTGTAGTAATGTCTGGAGCATCTGTCCTCTTAAATGTCCGTCTGTTCCTCTCTCTGTGCTCCCACTCCCCACTGCTGCTCTTCTCTGTCCATGTACTTTGCAAGTGGAATATGCCATCATGACGCTCCAGATCTTTTTCTTAGTCATCATAAAGTGTGACAAATGGGAGCTTGTCCATCTAAATTGATTTGTTTGTGGTTGTTTTGTTTTATTCTTGCTATGGAGTTGTTGCTAGGACATTAGGTTTTGTGTGAAGCATGCAATAGGAATTGTGTTTGCTACATCCTGTGTTCAGCAGATTTATCTTGTGTTGGAATTAAGTTGTTTCATTTTAAGTTATTTGTTTGGTTAATTTAATTGCTAAATTGTGTCTCAGTCTGGTGAGGGTTTTTTTTGTCCTGCAGCCAGTTTGTCTGGACACCTGGGCAGGTGTGAGCCAATAGCAATCATGTGGATTGGCTTGTGTTTTTGCTTTTTACTTTGTTTTTTTGTGTGGTGTGCAGTCAGAGCACACATCTCAAGGATACAACCAGAGCTGTCACCTAAGTTTGTTACTCACATGTTACTTACTCAAACAACAAGAAGTTGACTTCTGAGTGGCTTTGCCAAAGTCTAACCTTAAATCTGATTCAGATCCATTTGCATGACCTTAAGCAAGCTGTTTATGTTCAAAAACCCTCCACTGTATTCGAAACAAAATAATTCTGCAAAAAACAGTGGTCCAATATTCCACAGCAATACTGCAAATGCTTGAATGCAGTTCTTGCTGCCTTGGGTGACTTTTTCAAATTCAAATTCAAATTGTATTTGTCACAAACACAATTATACACAGTACGACATCCAGTGAAGTGCTTATTGCTGTGCAATAAAAATGCAAGAATAAACTAAAATTTCAAATCAATTATAAAATTAAAACACTTTCTCCTTGGCTCTGGTGGTGTCCAATAAATGGCCAACTTTCTCATTTTTGTATGGAGGACAACAAAAGAATTTGAGGTGACGGAGGAGAAGGGAATAGTGTGCTCAATGAAAGGTACTACGGCAGGGAGTGATTTGTTCACAGCGGTCACTGCCTGCTTGGAGAGGCTGGAACTGAAATGGGACAAACTGGCAGCTGTTACAACCGATGGCTGTTCAACAGTGAAAAATATCAGACTTTTGAAGCAGATGGAGGATAAAGTGAATGAAATAAACCCAGAACTGAACATGGTATTTTTTTATTTCATCATACACCAAAGGTGTTGTGTAAGCGCGTGCTTAAAATTATTATATTGTTGATGCTGTAACTGAAATAGTTAACTTAATTGGAGCAAGATCACTGAATCAGTTTGTTGCATTTTTGATTCAATAATGTGATGCACTTGTTCAAGCTCAAAACAGACTACATTTCTGTTACTAAGCAAAGAAAAAAATAATTTTAAAAAACTGCTGACGACAGAAGTTTTTCTCAAAATTTTCCCAACTGCTTTTATTTTTAACAGAGCAAGTAATTTTTACAATATTGCCAAAGGTATTCACTCACCTGTTTAAACCCACTTCCTATCAACGTGGTACCGTAATAGGGTGCCACTTGTGCAACATGTCCAGTTGTGAAATTTCCTCGCTACTAAATATTCCACAGTCAACTGTAATTGTTAATATAATAGTGGAAGTGATTGAGAATCACAGCAATTCTGCCATGAAGTGGTAGGCCATGAAAAATCCCAGAGCAGGATAGGTTGATGCTGTTCCTGCTGCATAGTGTGCCGAGGTTGCCAACTTTCTGCAAAGTAAATCGCTACAGACCTCGAAGCTTGATGTGGCCTTCAGATTAGCTGAAGAACAGTGTGTAGAGAGCTTCATAGAAAGTGTTTCCATGAGTGAGCAGCTGTGTCCAAGGCTAACATCACCAAGCACAATGCTGGGATGTGCTGGGTTATAGGACAGCGGAGATGTGTTATTTGAAGTGACAAACAACATTTCTCCATCTGGCAATCCGATAGATCAGTCTGGGTTTGGCGGTTGCCAGTAGTACAGTACTTGTCTGACTACATCCAATGTAGCGGTTCTATGTTAAAAATACTAATTTACTTTAGAAAGCATAACTTATTTCTATTTGCACACAATAATAAAATGAATCAGGAAAAAAATTCCCAGGGTCAATATTATTAGCTCCTGTAAAACAGCCTTGATCCATAACATAGACTGTTATTGTGCAAAGATGTGCTTAAAGCCTTTACAAGCTTCAAGAATTACAAAGTTAAAGTTAAAACTGAGGGTTATCTTCCAGTTAAAGCACAGTATAAAAACATCAGCAAGGGTCTGAGCTGTTGTTTGAGAAGCCAAAGAAAGAAAACCAAAGAAATCATTATAGACTTGAGAAAAACATTGCTTATCTTCACAGTGCAGAAGATGGATATACAAAGTTACCAGATTATTTCCAAGTGTCAAGAACTGGAGGGAGAAGTATCATCAAGAAATTCAAGGACAGCCACAGAGTACAGAATAAGCCCAGCAGAGGTGTGAAAAGAAGAGTCAAAACCGTCAAAAAGATCTCAGGCCAAAAAAGATTATACTTACTTAGGAAGTGCGTACTTTGGTCAGATGAGTCAAAACTAGAACTCTCTGGCCACAGAGATGCTGCTTATGTTTGGAGAAAGAATGGAGAGGCGTACAACTCAAAGAACACAAAAGGAAACATGGTGGTGGGATTATTTTGCTGTGGGGGGGCTTATAAACAGTCACTGCTCCCTGAACTTCGAGTATATGTCAGAAAAAAAGGCAGGCATCTTGCCTGCCTTTTTTCTACAGAGAGAGCTAACAGTAGTGATCATCACGGCTGTGTACATTCCACCCGATGCCAACGTAAACACGGCGCTCTCTATCCTGCTGAACACCATTAGTGAACAGCAGCGGGCCCACCCGGACGGTGTTCACATAATTGCAGGTGACTTTAATAAGGCCAACATAAAGACTGTACTCCCAAAGTTCTATCAGCATGTCAAATGTCCCACCAGAGGAGATGTTACGGCCTCTGGTCTCAGGTGGCCGTAACACAATATAGATTATTAAGATATCAAAATGTTATTGTTGAAAGAAGCATAATTAAAATGAATTGGATCTGCAGTGTTAAAGAACAGCAGTTCATTAGGTACAAACCAGTCACAAAAAGCTGGTGCTCCTGCAGCACCACTGGCTGCTGCAGGAGCCTTGAGTACGACAGACCAATGACACAGCTGCCTGCAATTACCTGAGAGTATAAAAGGCTGAGGAGCCTTCATTCGTGCGGGACTTGTTGATTTGAACAAACTGTGCAGATTGTTCCACCTGCCTTTGCCTTTGTCTTTGTACTGCTCCCCTTTTGAGCCTTTGTTTTCGAGTAGCCACCTGTGAGATGTTTAGGTGATTATCATTAGATGATTAGTGTTATTTGAATATATGAGCTGTTTGTTATGTTTGTTTAAAGCACCCTACT
Source organism: Oreochromis aureus (assembly GCF_013358895.1). Taxonomy (NCBI): domain Eukaryota; kingdom Metazoa; phylum Chordata; class Actinopteri; order Cichliformes; family Cichlidae; genus Oreochromis; species Oreochromis aureus. Next base: position 3,311,171 of record NC_052952.1, on the reverse strand, counting down.
GCCTAGTGAGTTTCACTAACGGTTTTCAGTTGTGTTAATAAACCTTATGTTTTTCTTTTTATGTAACCCTCCTGTCTCTGGACTCATTTATGTTACAGCCCTTGTCGCCTAGCAGAACCAGGTCGTAACAGGAGAAAACACTCTAGACCATGTTTACTCCAACATCAAGCATGCATATAGAGCCATACCCCTCCCTCACCTCGGTCAGTCCGACCACCTCTCCCTCCTGCTCTCCCCAGCCTACACCCCCCTCAGACGCAGTGCCAGGCCGACCACAAAGACGGTTACAACCTGGCCTGAAAATGCTCTCTCCAAACTACAGGACTGCTTCACACAGACAGACTGGGACATATTTGAACACCAGGACCTAGAAACTTTCACAGGATCAGTACTGGACTACATCAAGTTCTGTACTGCAAATGTGACTGTGGACAAAAGCATTCAGGTTTTCCCAAACCAAAAACCCTGGATGACCAGCGAGGTCCGCTCACTCCTCAAAGCCCGCGATGCCAGGTCAGGTGACAGAGCTCTGTACAGGGCTGCTCGAACTGACCTGAAAAGGGGAATTAAAAAAGCCAAGTCAGACCACAAGAGGAACATCGAGTCCCACCTGTCCAGCAACAACACACGGGAGATGTGGTAGGGAATGCAAGACATCATAAACCACAGAGGCAGCACTGTGAAAACAGAAAACCTGAGTGTGCAGCTGGCAGAGGAAATAAACAACTTCTTCGCCCGCTTTGAAACACCACAACAGCAGCACTCATCTGCCTCAGCCCTGCTCCCATCCTCATCCTCATCCTCACCTGGTTCCTGCACCGCTCCACTCACTGTAACGGAGCACGATGTCAGATGTGTGCTCCTAGCAGTGAACCCCAGGAAGGCGGCCGGTCCAGATGGAGTACCTGGCAAGGTACTAAAAGCATGTGCCCACCAGCTCACCCTCATCTTCACCAGACTCTTCAACCTCTCACTGGATCAGGCAGCCATACCTAAAATTAGCCACAATCATCCCAGTGCCAGTGGATAAAGGACTTTCTCACAAGCCCTATGTGATAAATTTTTAAACTATTTTTTAGATAAAATCACAGCATTAAGATCATCATATTTACCCATTGTAGACACATCTTCAACATCTGAACCCTCATCGGTCTTAGAACAGTTTGAACCTGTATCCTTTCTAACTCTTAAGGAAATAATAGGTCAAACGAAAAACTCTAACTCACGTCACGATGTGCTTCCCTCTCGCATTATTAAAAATGCCCTGAACACTATAGGACCCTGCATCACACTTTTAATGAATTCATCACTCTTATCAGGCTGCTTTCCTGCTGTGTTCAAACATGCAGTCATTCAACCTGTTATCAAGAAAAGTAATCTTGATCCTAATGTCCTCTCAAACTATAGGCGGTTTCTAAACTTCCTTTTATGGCTAAAGTCCTAGAGAAAATTGTTCTTAAGCAACTGCAATCCTTCTTAGAGGCAAATGGAATCAATGAAAAATTCCAGTCTGGTTTTAAACCTCACCACAGTACCGAGACAGCCCTACTGAGAGTTTTTAATGACCTCCTCGTAACTGTTGGTGCGGGCGCCCTGTGGTTTTAGTTCTTTTAGACCTGTCCTCTGCCTTCAATACAGTTGATCACGACATCCTCCTTTCAAGGCTTGAACATGTAGTTGGCCTTAAAAGCAAAGTACTTGCATGGTTTAAATCATACTTAACTGAGAGGTCATTCTCTGTCTCTATGGGGAATCATTCCTCCCCTCCGCACCCCTCCGTTGTGGTGTGCCCCAGGGTCTGTGTTAAGTCCCACGCTGTTCTCTTTATATTTGCTACCCTGGGACAAATTTTCAGAAATCATAATATTTCTTTCCATTGTTATGCGGATGATATCCAAATCTACTTCCACTGGATTTGGATCTCCAGTCCCCGCTATTGCCATTACTCAACTGCCTGTGTGATGTTAGAGACTGGCTACTGCACAACTCCCTCACTCTTAATGAAAACAAAACAGAAATTATCATCTTTGACAGTCACATGCCCTTGAATCAGCTATCGGAGACCTTAGGATCCTATGCCAGTCATCTATCATCTACTGTCAGGAACCTTGGAGTAATGTTGGATAGTTCCCTTAAATTAGATAAGCAAGTGGCTGCAGTGGTGAAAACCAGCTTCTACCAACTGCGCCAAATTTCTAAGGCAATGCCCTACCTACGACACAATGACCTTGAAAAGCTCATTCATGCTTTCATAACTTCAAGACTGGACTACTGTAACTCTCTTTATTTAGGTCTCCAACTTTCCCTTATCCAACGCCTGCAGTTAGTCCAGAACGCCGCAGCACGCCTTTTAAGCGGCACCAGAAGACATGACCATATCACACCCATCCTTGCCAACCTTCATTGGCTCCCTGTCAAATACCGTATCGTTTTAAAATTCTTTTATACACTTTTAAAATTTTAAATAACCTGGCACCCAGTTATTTGATCGACCTCCTTAATCTATACATCCCCACGAGAGCACTCAGATCCTCTAACCAGGGGCTCTTAATGCAACCAATGTCTCGACTGAAGACTAAGGGGATCGTGCTTTTGCTTTTGCCGCACCAAAACTCTGGAACAGCTTGCCGTTTGATGTCCGTGCGCCGGAATCCATCCAATCCTTCAAATCACGGTTAAAACCCATCTGTTTAAGCTTGCCTTCCAAACAACTTAGTTTTAACCTCTCCCTGGTTCATGCTTGCTGTCACGTCACCATTCTATAACTGTATTTCTTTTGCTGTCAATTGTATTTTCTGCTCTTTTATTGCTGTAACCCGCAAATGCGGCTCATCTGTGAAGCACTTTGTTGTACTCGTGACTTTTAAATGTGCTATAGAAATAAAATTGAAATTGAAATTGAAATTGAAACCGCCCCCAGACTGTAAGACTCGGCCCTCATCTCTCCTCCACTCGCACACTGAGCACCGGCTCCCCACAGGGTTGTGTGCTGAGCCCCCTCCTGTATTCTCTCTACACCCACGACTGCAGTTCGACCCACAACAAGAATCTCATCATCAAGTTTGCTGATGACACCACGGTAGTCGGACTCATCTCAAAGGGAGACGAGGCAGCCTACAGAGAGGAAGTCCTGAAGCTGGCAGCCTGGTGTTCAGAAAACAACCTGGCACTGAACACTAAGAAAACCAAAGAGCTCATTGTCGACTTCAGGAGACACAGCACTGACTTAGCCCTCCTTTACGTCAACGGGGAGTGTGTGGAGAGGGTCCACAGCTTCCTGTTCCTTGGTGTCCTCATCTCTGCTTACATCTCCTGGACAGACAACATCTCAGCGGTCGTCCTGAAGGCCCAACAGCGGCTGCACTTCCTTAGAGTCCTCAGGAAGTACAAGCTGAACTCCAACCTGCTGCTGACCTTCTACCGCTCGTCCATTGCTTTCAACATGTTCAGCCTGCTTCCCTCGGGGAAGCGCTACAGGTGCATCAGCACAAAAACCCATGACTGAAAAACAGTTTCTTCCCTAAAGCCATAACCACCCTGAATATAAAGCGCCTTGAGGCGACTTCTGTTGTGATTTGGCGCTATATAAATAAAATAGAATTGAATTGAATTGAACTCACACATGCACCGATAACACAGCCCCCCCCCCAATAACCCAACTGTATATGCACAATACTATTTGTTTATTTGTACATTTTATATATATATATTTTTTTCCCTCTGTTAATACTGTCCATATGTATATAGTGCTGCAGAAATGTGCCCCCCCCAGCATGTTTGCACTGAGTAGGAGATGCTCTGTATCTCATTGTACAACCGTATAGTGACAATAAAGGCATTCTATTCTATTCTATTCTTCAGTGTCTGTAATGTTTCTGTAAATCTCGTAAAGGTGGTAGGAATCATGTAGAAAGAAGGATATGTGAGTATTCTTGAAGAAAACCTCAAACAGTCACCAGCAAATCTGGATCTGGGTGATTGCTTTGTCTTCCAACATGACAGCAACCCAAAAAATATCGGGCCTGGTAAACAACTACCATCAGAAGTCTAAAGTCAACATTACTGATTGGTCTGCTGAACTGAAGATCAACATCTGTGCCAGAAGATCATCAAATCTGGAGAAGCTTGAGAGATCGCCAAAGAAGAAAGGGGTTGGATTATTCAGGAGACATTTGTGAGACTTGTCGAAAACTTCAACAAATGGCTGCATCCAGCAAAAATGACACCCAGCTATTAGCAAAGGAAAGCTGATAATAATTTTGTTTTTCTGAAATAATTTTGCTTCTGTGTGCAAAATAAAATACTGTAAGCAGCCAAAATAAAACAAGAATGTTTGGAAAAGCTGTGTTAAAAGTCCCTTTCTCTGTTTAACAGCACTTGGAAATTTTCATAGGAAGGCTAAAGGATTCTTTTCTCATATGTGTTTCACATTTTCATTATCTAATGTTTGTTTAACTAGAATTTAACTTGAAAAGTTTCTTTTTTAACGGCCAATGATGAAACCACCTTTTTTTTCCAAGTGAAGTAGGACTAGCAAAGAATAAATAATTGAGGGCCGCAAGCCATAATGTGTATTATCACCAAGCAAAGATTATAGCCAGGGGTGCACATAAGTGGTCCGCAGGTGCTCATTCGCGGTCAAAATAAAAGACGCACACCAGATAAGAAGTTGCAACGCGCGTGGACCACTTATGTGCACCACTGATTATAGCATAAAATCATTAAGCAGTTTCAATTTGGTGGGGACAGTTTGTGATCATATGTAAGTCCAGATCTAACTCTTCATGGTCATGCTCCTAGGTTTTTTGATACAGGATTTCAACCAATGGACTTTCCGTTATTTCAATATTTTCTGTTGATTCTAAGTTTACTTTTATTATTTGGTTTGTGTTTTCAAAATAACCATCTTCCAGTGGCTGGTTTTAGCAGGATAAAGCACCATGTAACAAAGTTCACTCTATTCAGATGACCTCCACAGTCATCAAATGCCAATCCATAAGAGCACATTTTTGAGGAAAGGGAGATTTGTATCATGGATGTGAAGCTGAGAAATCTGCAGCAAATGTGTGACACAATCATAGCAATGTGGACCAAAATGTCTAGGGAATGTTTCTAGATTATTGAATCTATACCTCTCAGAATGAATGCAGTTGTGAAGGACAATAGGAGCATGGCCTACTACTACCATGATGTACCTAACAAAGTGGCTGGTGGGTGTCCAAGACTCTACAGTTGGTTACTGTACATTTGAAACATGCATTCTTTCCTAACTTTTGTGGTTTTCCTTATTGTTTATATGTTTATATTTTGGCTATCAAATATCATAAATTAAGTTTTCATCACCATAATTGCTGTTGTGGGGAAGCTTGCTTCAACCACTGACAGCATGAAGATTAAGCAGAGAGGAGAATCTTCCATCAAAAGAGACGTGGACAACACTGACTGGCTTAGATCCAGTGTAGTCATTAACAGCACCATTACCACATAGATCAGTCTCACTCTGGACAGGACAGCTGGACTCACTCTCTGCCTCTCTTTGCCTTGCCATATGTATCACATCATGGTCAGACTGTTGGTGGGTGTGAAGGTCACTTTGGTGTCAGTGAAGCAGATGTCTCTGTGGATGCAAAATGCCCCTGGGGAGAGCCCAGTTTGTGGTTCAAAAAGAAGAACAGGGTTCAACTGCATAGCATTGAAACGAAAAGAATTTTAATACCAGAGACTGAAACATGGAGCTTCAGCTGAAACTATATACATATATATATATGTGTGTATATATATATACATATATATAACTTTTAACTTTTCTGACACCTCCTGCTTAAAACCCAAAAAGTCAGAAGGATCGTCAGGCCCCGCTTTCACGGTCTGTATTCATACTGAAAATCAAGATCAAGTGAGCTTTTGCCCTTCTGCTCCACGGGAGGTTTCTGTAGATATATACACTAACGGTCAAAAGTTTTAGAACACCCCAATTTTTCCAGTTTGAAAATTATGCTGTTTAATGTCTCATTGCATTCTGAAATGAAAGCATAGAACAAAAAACCAATTGGAGTCAAAAATGAAAACATGAAATTAATTTATAGACCAAAATGTATTCTAAACGTTTGACTCAACAAAGTAGACACCTTTGGCAGATATAAGAGCTGAACACAGCCATGGCATTCATTCTACAATAGAAATCAAATATTCTTCAGAAAGTTCTTCCCATATCTGTTCAGAAGTTCCCATAAATGTGGCGCTTGTAGGTTGCTTTGCTTTCACTCTTCTGTCCAGCTCATCCCAAACCAGCTCGATGGGGTCTGGAGACCGTGCTGGCCACTCCATGTTTTCAAGCTTATCATCTTGTCCTTTTTTCCTGAGGTAGTTCTGGCATAGCTTGGACTTATGTTTTGGGTCATTATCTTGCTGCAGGATGAACCCCTGACCAACTAGGTGCATACCAGAGGGTATTGCATGGTGCTGCAGAATGCTGTGGTAGCTGTTTTGGTTCAGGGTGCCTCTCACTCTGTACAAGTCACCGACCCTGGATCCAGCAAAACAGCTCCAGACCATCACACTTCCTCCTCCATGTTTGACAGTTGATGCCACACACTGTGGAACCATCCTTTCGCCTACTCGACGGCGTACAAAGATCCTGCGTGATGAACCAAAGATTTCACAATTTGATTCATCAGTCCATAATACCTTCTTCCAGTTGTCAGTAGTCCAATGGCAGTGTTTCAAGGCCCAGGCAAGTCTCTTTGTCCTATTTTGATATCTTAGCAATGGCTTTCTTGCTGCAACTTGTCCTGTCAAACCTGCAGCTCGAACTGCAACTCTTCACAGTTGAAACTGAGACTTGCTTACTACGACCACTATTAAGCTGTGCTTGAAGCTGTTGTCCTGTGAGCCGCCTGTCACTCAGTGATAGGTGGCTCACAGGACTTACAGGACTTACGGCTCACAGGACTTAGCTGTGAACTCTCAGAAACTTGTCCTGTGACAGGAAGAGGTCTGGCAGACCCAAAGCCGCAACTGAGTTTGCCCCAATTTCTGAGGGCCTTTTGATGGTGAAGCAAACTGTATTCACTGACATCTTGACTTTCTTTGCAGTTTCTCTGTAGGAAAGACCTACATTTTTAAGTGTTATGATGGTCTGTCTCTCTTCCATTGTTAATTGCCTTTTTCTCGCCATTTTTGTAACAACAGAGTACTTTCTGCAGTACAATACTGTTCAACTGATGCTCACAAGGTTATGGTACGACAGTGTGTTCCAACACTGCTTTTATGCAGACAGACGGGGTTGGAAGTAATCCAGAAAAAAGTTGGAACACCTGTAGGAACTATTAGCACCAGTTTTCATTGGACTTGAATGACTTAAACTGCAGTAAGTAACTGGAAAATGGAATGGGTATCATTAGGAATTTATTCATACTAATGCTGCTGCTGATATTTGATATTCTTATTGACACTGTGCTTGTATTGGTTTGAACTTATAGTCAGAATGACTATTCACCATATATATTTTTTCCCAACTTCACACTAAGATATGAAAGTGTAATCTGATTAACCTTGAGTTGTACAAAATTCATTATAGTTGTCATGACAGAGTAAAATTCGTATATTTTCTACGTAACTTAGAGAGGGGTGGGGGGCATAGCCGTTCTTCATAATAAGTTTATTTGTTGGACTGCAGCAATTATTATTCAGGGACCTGTGAAGACAAAATTAGCAGCAGAAGATGTCCAGACTGAGGGTGTATTCTGATACAATAATATAAGATCTCACCGTCAGGGAAAAAATTATTCGAACCGCTACTGATTTTGTAAGTTTGCTCACTAACAAAGAAATGATCAGTCTATAATTTCAGTGGTAGGTTTATTTGAACAGTGAGAAACAGAACAATAACCAAAAAAATCCAGAAAAATGTATTTCAAAAAAGTTAAAGTAAAGTAAAATGTGCTTTAGCACTTGGTCGCAAAACATTTGTTGGGAATCACAGAGGTCAGCTGTGTCTTGTATTTGGCTAAATGTTTTGCACACATCTCGGGGGGGATATTGTCCCACTCCTCTTTGCAGATCCTCTCTATGTTTTGTGGTGGAAGCCAGAAATCTTGCTGATTGATCAAATACTTATTGCATTCAATAATTAGAATTTCTTTGAAAATGCAAGTAAGTTTATAACCTTTTTGAAATGCAAATTGAAATGAAATTCTGGATTTTTTTTGTTATTGTTCTGTCTCTCACTGTTCAGATAAACCTACTATTGAAATTATAGACTTAGCATGATCACTTATAGGCAAACTTACAAAATCATCAGGGGTTCAAATAATTTTTTCCATGGCTGTACAAGCAAAAGATGATCTAGGCGTTGTCACACCTTTTCAGACTTGCCAAAAAGTGACAGTTGCTATCCATCAGTTAAGTCCCAAGTTGCTCTTTTTATGGACCATTCATTATTTTCAATGTTGCATGTAACATGTTCCAAAGAAATGTTACCATAATTGAGCTAAATTTTTATAATGCAGTAATGTAACATTGGTTACATTGATGGTATGAATTATTATGCTACCTGCATTAAAAAATTACAACAGGCGTTTGTTGTAAGAAAAGAGAAAGAAAAAAACTTTTTCTTAACGCGCACTTGTGCTATACTCAAAACAAAAAGCTAACAACAAGCTAGCCAAGAAGTGAACAGTGATATAGCTGACCGTAGAACAGATAACAATGGCAGTGTTGCACAGTCAAACTTGTAGTATTGTAAAATCCCATTTCTAATGTTTCTAAAGTAGAATCACAGTGGTATATTCACTATGAACAAGCCATAAAAAAGGCTTGTTTCAGCCGCAATGATTTTATTTGACATTACATTGTGTTTCGTGTTCACAGCAACAGCTTCCAAATGCAAGTGTCAAACTTGGAATCAACTCCAGGCCTTTCACCTGCTTAACTGATTGAGAAAAAATTAAGAAACACCCCCAGCCTCTCTATGAAACACCTTTTGAGAAAATTCTCTAATTACATTTGAGCCCCTGAAAATTGAGCACTTTCACTGAAAATGTTGGTCAATCCTCAAAGGTCATGGAGCATTGTTGTGCATTGCTTTGAATCAGAGCTAAAAGTCTGCAATTTTAATTGCGTCTCTATTGGTTCATGTGAAGCCAAAATTCTGAATATTCTATCACTCTGAAAACATTTCTGAACCTAAGTGTATTGCTACTGTAATGCTTACAATGTAAACTGATAACTTTCTGTAGGCGAAAATGGTTGACCTATTACTATGACAGTTGCAGAGAAGTGAATATCAAATCACAAAACCCTAACCTTTGTTGACTTGTGTAACTGATTCAACAAATGTTAGGGTTAAATTCTTTATATGAAAATTTTTATATTTGCATATCCAGACATAAGTATTTTAATAAAAGAAATGTAAGGTCAAATGTTATGGAAGGGATATGATTTGAAAGGTAACAAAACCAGCTCTGGATGTCAGTAGACTGCAGTCAACTGGGTTTTGTTTTCTTGCCCCTCCCAGTTTGAACGACTACTGTAGAACAAACATGTTTTAATGAGTCAAGCGAGATCAAAAAAATTAAAATTTAGACTCTAACCGTAATGGCTGTGGGGCTTCTGTTTGGACCAGATTCAGATCCACCCCTAAGTTTTTCCCCTTCTCTGGAATACTGTCCCGTGTTTACCTAAGGTATCAATGCCAGATGAGAAGCATCATTTTACTCTGGAAGAGGCTGTCAAAGGTGGGTCAGTGAGTCAGAGAATGATTTTGATCATACTGAGGTGAGGTATTGAAGATATGCTGAGCTTTTCAGCAGGGTGCTGTTTTTGCTGCTCTTAGCTTCTGTTCACCATTGTTAGTGTCTGAGGCTTAGTGAATAAACTCTCATATGATGTAAGAATGTAATCAAACTTATTACCAGAGAAAAAAGTGTTATTTTTAGACACTTGAGCCTAACATTAATTGGTATAATATTAAGCTATAAACAGCTATTGTTGTTGTTTAGTGTTCTTTTGTCATCTGTCTGGGGACGGGATGTGGCATTCTAATCTGCTAGCAGTAAGTAACTATGACAATGTTGGGAGTGAATAAGCATTTGTATGCATGTTTTCATGTGTTAGAGCCCTGACTTCAAGTTCAGGAGATGATGGTTGAGGTGAGGAAGATGAGGATGACATTTTATTAAGATGCCAGTGGTGTTGTCTCTTTCCTTCCCATTGTCATTTCTTTGGTGAAGTCTAACCCCTCTCTCAGAGGATAAAACATATTTATCCATATGGCTTGTAGATGCAGACAGGAATTGAAATGGTCCTTCAAGGAACTTGAACAGCTATGACTTCTCTTCCCCTCTACCTCTGGCATAGTACGCACGTGCATACATAAAACGTCATTAGTCAGAAGGGAGATGTCTGTCCTGCCCACTGTATTCAGACATGGCAGTTTCCACAAACACACTGTTAGACATTTTATTGTATTTTTACAGCAACTTACTGGCAACACTATTGCCAGTAAGTTACTGTAATTACTGATCTACAGTATCTTTACTGTTGTGATGTTTTACAGTTCAACCACTTTACTGTAAACATATATTACAGTATAACAGCTTTACTGTAAACGTGGTTTACAGTTAGAAAGACTTACCGTGATTAAGTTTTATAGTATCACTGTACTGCAAATGTGGTTTATGGTATAACACTGTAATTGTATACAGTATAATTTGTTTAGACTGTAATTGTGTTTTGCAGCATATAAAATAATATTAACATTCATATTCAATATAAGAACATTTACAAAAAACAATATAATTCAATAAAGTAGTCTCAGAATAGTGAATTAAACCAACATTTATTGTTGATAATTTTTTAACAAGAAAACATTTTCAACTGAATAAAAACAATGTCAATAACCAAAATAAATAGAAGCGTCCATGAAAACTACACAGTCCTTCAACTTTCTGTGTCTGATTTTTTTAAGAAAAACAGTTTTTCATTCCACTAAAAACAGGACAAACCCACCAGCATGAACATTAAATAAACTATTACAATTGTAAAACAAAAATCATTTACAAAATGTAGTAATTATCAGTGGGTCCCAGGAAATAGAATGTGACATGGGATTTAGATTTCTGTTACCAGGATGGTCGGGTTCAGCGTAGTCTTCGTCACCACCTGTCAAAGACACATCATCAATATTCATGTTTGCTCAGGTTATTCACTTGTTCACATCTGTCTGAGATCATTCATACTGTTGTATGGATGTGTGTACAGTATGTACAGTTAAGCCCATAATTATTCATACCCCTGGCAAATTTTGACTTAAAGTTACTTTTATTCAACTAGCAAGTTAGTTTTGACTGGAAATGACACAGGCGTCTCACACAAAGATAATAAGATGATGTACAGCACGCATCATTGTGGAAAAAATATTTCTCAGCTTTTATTTACATTTGAGCAAAAAGTATCATGTCCAGAATTATTCATACCCTTTACAAACTGTCACAGTCTCTGGGAAAATCCAAAGTTCCATCCATTCCAAATAGTCAAAGCTGTTCTAAAGCATCCTAATTACCCTGATTAATTGGAAATAGCTGTTTTGATCAACTCAACAGGTGAAAACAGCAGCTCTCTGCAGGTGGTCTGTGGACATTCATGGCTAAGACAAAGGAACTCAGTGAGGACCTGCAGCTGTGCATTGTGGCTGCTCACAAGTGAGGAATGGGCTACAAGGCCATATCCAAATGTTTTCAAGTTCCAGTGGCTACAGTGCAAAGTATTATTAAAAATACAAGATGTTCCGCACTGTGGAAAATCTCAGAGGACGTTGTCGGAAGCCAAAAGTGAAACCTGTGCTGGCCAGGAGAATAGTGAGAGAGGTGAAAAAAGAATCCAGGATCACCACCAAGGCCATTCTGGTGAATCTGGGCTCTGCTGGTAGCAATGTCTCAAGGCAGACAGTCCAACGGACACTGTTGGGTTCCACGGATGCAGACCAAGGAAAACGCCACTTCTCCAGGCACTTCTAAGGCATGCCAAAGCTCATTTGGCCTTTGCAAATGCTCATCTGGACAAAGAAGAAGATTTCTGGTCTTCAGTGTTATGGTCAGATGAAACAAAAATTGAATTATTTGGTCACAATGATGTTGCCTTCATTTGGCATAAAATGGAGAAGCCTTCAACCCAAAGAACACCATCCCCACTGTCAAACATGGTGGTGGGAACCTAATGCTTTGGGGGTGTTTTCAGCCAATGGACCAGGGAACCTAATCACAGTAAACAGCACCATGAAAAAGAGCAATACATGAAGATTCTCAACAACAACATCAGGCAGTCTGCAGAAAAACTTGGCCTTGGGAACCAGTGGACATTTCAGCACGACAATGACCCAAAGCATATAGCAAACGTGGTGAAGAAATGGTTAGCAGACAACAACATTAACGTTTTGCAGTGGCCTAGCCAGAGTCCTGACTTGAATCCAATTGAGAATCTGTGGAGGGAGCTAAAGATCAGGGTGATGGCAAGAAGACCCTCCAACCTGAAAGATTTGGAGCTCATTGCTAAAGATGAATGGGCAAAAATGCCTGTGGAGACATGCAAAAAGCTGGTCTGCAATTATAGGAAGCGTTTGATTGCCGTAATAGCCAATAAAGGCTTTTTTCTATTGATTATTGAGAAGGGTATGAATAATTCTGGACATGATACTTTTGCTAAAATATAAATAAAACCTGAGAAATATTTTTTCCACAATGATGCCTCTTGTACATCGTCTTATTATCTTTGGGGAGACACCTGTGTCATTTCTGCTCAAAAAAGAACTTGCTTGTTGAACAAAAGTAACTTTAAGTCAAAATTTAGCAGGGGTATGAATAATTATGGGCTTAACTGTATATAATTATCAGCTATGTAAAAGATATTATCATCTCTGTATTCTTACCTAGTTGAAGTCCTCCAGAGAGCCGCTGGAGGAAGGTGGTGATCCGAGGGCTGATGCTTGTAACCTTCCTCTTTACGACATGACCTGTCTTATGCTTGTACCAAGTTTTGCAGGGCATTTTGTTCCCATGTCTGGATTGATCCTCACAAAGAACCTTTTAACGGAAAAAAGGCTGCTTTAATTTCAAAATTAAAACATACATTACAGCAATCACCTATATGTTTCTGCAACTGTAGTCAAGCTATCACATATATTTCATTCCTAAATGGTGTAAGCTTTAATGGTGTAAAGTATTTACCTCTGTATCATCTCCAGTGTGATGGACGCTGACTCCTGATACTCAAGGTTGAAAACGTAGTATGACGCAAAGAAGCCAGCAAGGGTGCTGCCAAAGTCATGCATCTGCTCAGGCTCATAAAATACCTTGCCCTCCAAACTGATCATCCAGCGGCTTGCAGACATGAAATTATTCCCTAAAAACAGAGAAGAGTCCAATAAGACAATGTGCTCACCCTTACAAATAAGGTTTCCACAAGAATGCTGAACAGCAGGCCTCACACTGTACAAAAATAGAATCCACACGGTTTGCTGCTATTTCTCTTATTATTTATTATGTAATGAAAATTATGATCAATTACAGGAAAAAACTGCCTAATGTTTTGGCATTTTGGCCTGTGCTGAAATGTTAGGCTGTTTTTTCCTGTTGGTCACTGTGTATAATAAATAATAAGAGAAACAGCAGCAAACTGTGTGTATTATATTTTATACAATATAAAACAGACAAACCCCTGTTAATTAGCTGTGTGCTGATGTTTCTTCATATGATAACAAAATTGTCTTAATTCTGAACTACAAACACCACAAAATCTACACCTGTACATGGCTGCATGTGTGTGAATTTGACTTAACTTTTAATTTGCAAAGAGCATGGCAACAACACAACAGTGACTGAAAAACATCTCAATCTATTATCTGTTTGTTCTATTATTAAAGAAGGGATCTACATTGCTTGGGTTGTATCAAAAATGGGAAAAAGTTAAAAGAAAACTATATATAGATCAATGTTATTAACTTAAACCATGCAGACCCTGAAACACTGGAGGAAAAATTTTGGAGGGTCTGTCAAGCTGACGTTAAACCCCTTAACAATGGCACTGCCACTAACTGCGACTAATTTACAGACCACTACACTGTCTTGCTTTTTAAATGGAACCTATGAAACAATAAACCACAGTTGAGATTAGAGCAGGCTAACCTGCATGAGAAACTTCAAAACTGGGTTAGATTGTTTTAGCAGTCTTTAAATTTCAAAAAAATGTTGTCTAACTTTATATGTCTTTTACCTGCTGTTTTGTCTTGTCTCTCAAAGAACTGAGGCTACATCACACTGTCAGCGCTTGGCCAGCAAGGGCAGGAGGACAGCAATGCACCACACTGGGCGGAAAAGACAGAGAGACAATTGTTAATTTAATGTTGCATTTATTTAACCCTTGAAAAATATATTTACATAAGTAAATAAAAAAAAAAACACACAACCCATCTTTTCCAGAATAATTCAACTAATTGCTCTTTTGACCAACCTAACACAGACGTTACATGGTTTTCCTATGAAAAAGACCCTGGAAGACGTTGTATTAAAGGAAAAAAACATGCTCCCTTCCCACTTAAAAAAATAATAAATATTAAACTTAGGTTGGAGTTCCTCGCGCCACCAACCTAATGTTATATTAACTTTTAATGTTGTGTACTGCAGCTCACACAAAATTAAATAAAGCAGGCTAACCTACATGAGCAAGCTCAAAACTGGATAAGATTGTTTTAGCAGTCTCTAAACTTCCAAAAAAAAAGTTGTCTTTCTTTATTCTCATTAAATGTGTATTTTTACCTGCTGCTTTGTCTTGTCTTTCAAAGAGCTGAAGCTAAATGTGCCACTGTTAGCGTGGCTAGCTTCTCAATAGTCATAGAACAGAAGCGCAGGAGGACAATGCACCACACTCGGCGGGAAAAAGACAAAGACTGTGTTGCGCCTCTGTTCCTCGCCCCTCCCCGTGGAAAATATATATCTAAATATATATTTAAATAAGAAAAGAAAAAAACACACACACAACCTATTTTTTCCAGAATAATTCAGCTAATGTGCTATTTCGACCAAGCTAACACCGAGTTTAAGCCCCCCCCCGACACACACAAAAATATATATGCTCTTAAAAGTTAATAAACGAGTATGTTAGGTAGGAGAGTCCTTTGCATTACCTTATGACGTCCCGTTCGCTGTTTCCACACAGAGGTCCAACAATAACGAGGTGCAAAATCTTTTGTCCTCTCGAGCATATCCTAACGAAGAGCTAACAAAGTTGGCCAGTCTTTCCTCTCCTGTCAATCACTGGATCACAGGTCATGTCAGTCAGGATATGGAGTGGTGGTTGGTAGAGGTAGGTGGGTGGGCGGGGTCAGCATGCATTCAGTGTGTGTTTCACTAAGTTGGGTTGACTAGTTCCCAGAAGAGTTCTGTACATGTTGCACGTTCAGTAAATGAGCAATTCAGTTACTGCTCGACTGAGAAGCCTCCGCCAAATTATTACAATATTCTCCACTGACTAAAGTTCGCCTTTCTGCGTCTTTTTTTAAATAACTTTATTCACTACTTGTCACAAGTACAAAATTACACAAAACAGACAGCAGCAACAACCTAAGTGAAATCCAACAACAGAATAGTGGCAAGTTAAAAATTAACAAAAGGAAGTGTGAATCTTGTTCAGGGTTAATCAGAGATAAGTGATGGAGATGCAACAATGTGAATTCTGCTTTTTTTTATTTGTAGTTAACCCTATAGTCTTTACATATGAATGGAAGTCAATTAAGAAAACACAGAATTTTGGGAGAGATTTGGAGAACCTTGCTTTATAAAATTTCCTACAAGGAGGCCTTTCTGCATTCTTTTCCCTCTCCCCAGGAGCAGCTGTCACTTGAATTGATCTCTATGGCAACGCAGTGGCAAGCACACATTTGCAGCAGCTGTGCATGTGCATACAACTGCATGCAGCAGATTAGATGATCAGAATTCTTGAACCTTACACACAGGCAAGTCCCCTAAAAAGTCAAAACCATAATACTTTCACTGGTATCATACTGACAAATGGCATAGGTTGGAGGAAAATCTGGAAATGGTTAGCAGTGAAAGAGTTAAAATGTAATGCACTATTGCAACCAACCACTGAAAGAGTAAAAATACACAAACAGTATGATGAACCATTCAAATCACATAATACAGTAGCACTACTGCTAATGTGTTAACGGTAGGTATAACTACTACCGCAATTTTAAAAAATACAGTAAGTTACTGTAAATAACCTTAATATACCCATAATGCATAGCAAATTACAGTAATTAACTGTAGAAATGTTTTCAGGTAAGTTACTGGGCATTTTGTGGTATTTTACTGTGAAAAATACAGCAAAGGTTAACAGTGCAGCGAACCTGCTCATGCATTTATATATGTATTTTTAATGGATAAATTATTAGTTTATGAGAATGCATCAATTTGTTGACATAATAATCTATGTGTGTTTATGGGTACAGTATTCTTTTTTCTAATAAAAAAACTCAAAAATTACTGAGTGTACCTTTAAAACAATAATAAGATACCGAATCACATACAAACTATTTCACATGCTGCACATATGATATTTTCTCTTAGTACACTGCCAAAATCACTGCAGAGGTCTGATACCCCAAAGGTTGAGGCAGCCATGAATCACATCTTATTACCTAGTCATGGCCATTATCACACCAGGTGTTGTTTTGGTCTGAACTTTAGGTGAACTCCATCTCAATGCTTTTTTTCTATCAAATTGGAACCTGTGCAGAGGCATAGGAAGTGGGCGCTTAGATCATCTACACCTACAGATCTCTGTCTGGGGTTGGAGTTAGCTCATCTGGCAAATGCAACTGCTTCTTTACATTTTTCCATTTGCTGTTTTCTGCTGTATGACACAATCCATACTGAGACATCTGCAAAGTTAACCAAAAGTGAACCACGACATTCACACATATCAAATTGTCCTTGTTAGGAACCTGATAAAGTAGATTTGGAGTCATGAAAAGCCTTCAGGGAGACTTCTCTTTCTTGATCAGATATGTAATGTAAGTCCTGCTTTTTGGTTGCCTTTACTGTGGAAGAGTGGTTCTCCACTCTAAAAGATTCTGGCAGTGTGTATGCCAGGTTTTGAATCAACTTATTTGGATGAACCAAAGAAGACAATTGCTTGATGGGAAGGAAATGGACCACCCCTACTGACTGGTTGAAACCATAACTAGGACAGGTCTGGTATATCTCCACAGCAGTCACAAGAGCTGGCTGGATTTACTTAGGATGGGTCAATAGAATAGGTGAATAATTCAATTGTTGTTGTTTTTCTCCTAAACAGCTTTAGGAAAAAATATTTGAAACCCTCCATTTTAAAATGTATGACCTTATCTTCAAATTTCTTTTGGTCTCTGTAGATAATTTGTCTGTTCTGTAGCGATTACAAGTGACATTAAAATTATCTGCATATAAATGAATGCAAGAGCCCATCAATGATATTCACTTCATCTGTGCTGTATATGTTTAAAACTGTAATGAAAACTGTAATTCACATACAACTCTTTTAGATTTTCAATTGCTGAAGATTTCAGAATATATAGCTATTGTACAGGTACATAATACAGGGTATTAACTGACACAGTAGGTCTCAACTACAAATCCCACAGTTCTTTGCCAAGACTTAACCAGATCATATGACCAGGCAGCAGAAGCAGGTGGTTGGATCATATGATGTTGTCAGGCGAAGCTGAGGAAGAGCAAGATCTCTGAATCACTGAATCACAGCCCACATCAATCCCTACATTCAAAGGTAAAACTGGAGGAATTCCTCCTTTTCACCCTGCGTTTTTCAGCCTGTAGTGACTGCTTTAATGCTCCAGCCTCACACCGAGGCAGGAGGAGGAGGGGAGGAGATTAGTAGGGAGGAGAGTAGAAACAAAGATGAGGGGGATGGGAGGCCATCAGAAATGCCTCTTCGTTGCTTTCTGATGACAACAAGAGAGCAGATGTTTGTTTAAATCTTTCTGCTGTAAACATATTGTGCCTGCAGGCTATGTGAGGAGCGTGTGCTTGTATCTTTGTATGGATACCATATTCTTTGAGATGTTCAGAGATCTGATAAAGAGAAAGGATGGGTGTGTGATAGTTATACTCACTTTCTCTTTTAAGAGCTGTCTCTTATAAAAGCTATCTGTTGTGTCTGTGATCATGTCATCCCTGGATAGTTCCTGTTTCCTGCTCTTATTTTTATTATTCTTGGGAAAGTAGGTTTGTGAATTAACAGGTTGCTTTTTGGACAGTGTTTTAGCATTCAGTTTCTTATCATTTAACAATGTGAAGAAGCCAGACAGCCCTTTTAATGGGCCTGTTTTTGACCAAAATCAGGCTGAAACATTATATCGTGTTTATACTTTAGACTTAAATATGAAAACAGTGAAGGGCAGGCGCCCTGGAGATAGGTCACTTTGCTCAATTTGCCATGGCACATGTGTTTATGGGAGTAGATTAACTTTAGGTTTATGTTGCAAATAGATATATCTATCTTCTTCTTAAGTGTTTGATCTTTTGGGGTGGTATGACATTCAATATGAAGCTACACTCTATATCTGGCTAGCTTAGCTTAGCATGTAGACACACATAAAGAGTTAGAAACAGCAGATACTTACACCTAAATGACAGAAATGGCTAATAGCTTTAGCAAATTTACTGGGTGAGCATCTCCAGGCTGGAATTTCACAACAGCATAATAAAAAGCCTGTTATTAAGAGGAATTTTAAATTTCTCAAGAATCCATTAAAAATGGCAAAACCTGCTGGTACCATGAGACTTACATGCTGACAGCTGTGTGTGTAGTACACATGATGCCAGCTAAAGTATCTTGAAGTATATTTGCTAACTCTTTCCTAGCAAAAGAGCAAAGACTTATCATTAATCAAGCTAGTAATTTGAAATAGGTGATAAAAGTCACATATGTGTATCCCCAAAAAAGGAGAAATTGAACATAAAGAATATTAGAGATCATTTTCTTGTCTTTTCACCATATGGTAGGTCTGGATCATAGTTGTGTTATGGGTTCAGTGCTCTTATCATGGAGATATATTTTGAGAAACTGACTTTCAGTTTTCTTTTTAGAGTTGCTGCTGTATAAACCTAGTTATTTTATTTTTGATCCAGTGTGCTGCAGAGTAGAGTATGCATGGTCTAAAATAAACAGTAGCTGAGAAAACAATCTGCCCTCAAGGTTCTGGAACTTTTGATTATGTCACATAAGCCTTGGAGAATATGAGAATGATGCACCACTGAACAATTGACATCCTGCTACACATCGTTTGGCTGACTCAGTCTCATCTACTGTCATCTAGTCTCCCATTTCTTCCTGTATTTTAATCTGTCTGCTATTTTTTTAATGAAGTGATGAGTCAAGAAAACGTGTTTTGGGATTTAGGCCCCTGTGTGGATTTCTGTTGCTGTTCCAATGGCTTGACAACACTTTTGGTAGTGAATGCATCAAGACAAATTATTACATTTAGTCTTTCTCCTAGTTGCTCGAGGAGGTGGAAGTATTTCAGTAAACTGAAGGAGTTGCCTATCCTGTCTCTCTTAAGTAAGTGAAAATAAACATAGATTATGCAGTTCTCTTTAGGGTTTATGCATTGTAATGCTTCTTGTTTTGGATTTTCGGTCTGAAACATTACAGTTTAGTCCAGTCTCAGTCTCAGTGCTTTTCCAGTCTCATATCTAAAATCAGTAGGTAGCAGTTTTCAGCTCTGATAAAACCCACTGTGCACCACCTGTCCAGCACCAAACACAAATTTGACACAGCTAGAGCCAAATGCAAAACGTGTGAAAAAAAAAAAAACAGTCAGAAAAGACTGTTGTGACCTCCACCTGTAAAACCATTCCTGTTTTGGGTGTTGTGCCATTGTTGCCACTGTATTGAATTCGTTGTTAATTTAATTAACACCAAAGCAGCTGAAACTGGTAACACCCCCCTCTGCTACTGAAGTGAGAAGATTAATGTCTCAGAAGTTGAATTTACTTTTTTGTTTGTGTTTCTTCTGTAGTTCTTTACCCATAAAGTCCGAAAGTCTCAGTTTAGTTTTCTGATTACTTTTAGGATATAACTGGTTAGTTCTGTTTGTGTCCATTTACCATTAACCCCACACCCCCATCCCCCACCTTTTTCCTGTTCCATCACTGACTTGTTGTGTCATCGACATACCTGTGTATCTCCTTGCTCTATGTTCCCTGTGCTTTTTGTATTTGCATTCCTAGTGACTTTTGGTATTTGGATTCCCTTGCATTGTTCTTTGATGATTCTGAATTTCTGGACAACATTCATCTCTGAACTATCAACATCAAAAGCTCACTTTAAGTTTCATGCCTGTCTCCTGTTCAAATTAATCTACTTTAAAATTCAGACAGTGTAATATGATAATACAAGTAACTAAAGGTCAAGGTCACTATATCCTTACATCCACCCAGTTTTATGAACACATCTCCTATAGATCTCTAGTCTGCTAGTCTGGAACAAATGTTCTGTTGGACTCAATAATTATGTGAGTTTTGAAGAAGCAGTCATAGAACTGAGTTGAATTATATGCAAATTAAGCAAGGGGCTTAAAAATACCCACCGACTACAGTAACTATCGCAATTCCTGTCAAAATGAGTACAGTATATTGACTCATCTGATGTAAAGGATGAAATCTGAACTAAAACACACCCAGAAATTCAGCTGTGTCAGCATGACATGACAGCTTAAACCTCCATTTCATTTGTAATGTTTACATATGGCTCCTATTCAGAACTGCCATCTGCTGTGGTATCTGCCCAAATACATGATCATGCCTTGACATAACAGTTACAGCCCCAGTGTGTAAATAATTAGCTGTTGTTTGTCATTGCAAGATTGTCCCAACAGTGAAAGAGTAGATCTATTGTCCACTGGCCATCATGCAGGTAACAGTAAACAACTGTTTATTTATATTTTCCTTCATATTTACTGACAAGTTCTGCCAAAAAAAAAAAAAAAAAAGGTCATAATGGCTTGCTGACTAAAATCTGATGCATTTCTAAATGGAAAATCACTCTCTCTCTCCCATCAGCCTGAGCATTGGGTTATTCTGTGTTTTTTAATACAGTTTTAATATGTTTTCAGAAACAGCCTGTAACCATAGACTTCATATAAAACAAGGATCTAGTGACCCTGACATCAGCTTTTGGTTTTGTAATGTGCAGAAAAGACTGTTTGAATCAAAAGTTGGAGTACTAGTTATCAGCTAATGCGAGATAACTAGATTAAGAGTTTGCATCCAGCCTATGGGTACAATACAGAGACGACCATACCTGCTAGCCACAGACCTTTAAACTATAACATTTTTACTTACCAAAACTCAAAAACTCAAGTAAACCCTACTTGGAACATTTGTACCACATCATGTTTTTCAGATATATGCACATTTTTAACATTTCTTTCATCTAAGAAATATTGTAAAATACAAAAAAACAAACAAACCTCTAGTGACACCTGACACCTTGGACCTTTTAGTACATTTTCATTTTCTCACTTTTCATGATTACCACTCAAGCCTCCTTGCACTTGAACTGGTTCAGAATGCAACAGTTAGAATGTTATAGCAAAAACTAGCAAGCAATAACTTATCCCCCTTGCTCTTGGTACCCTTCACTGGCTTTCAGTGAAATTCAGAATTTACTTTGCAGTTTTATTAATCCCACAGCAAGCCTTTCATGAGAGGCAGGAATGGTATTTCAGCAGTCTAATCATCCTAATCATCTGACTGCAGCCATTTAACTGTAAGACACATTTTAAATCCAGAGCCGATCACACTTTTGAGGTTGTAGCTCCTAAACAGGTCATCACTTCATTCACTTTAATTAACTGCTGGAAAGTTGTTCTTATAGACTTAAACATTTTTCAGTGGTTCACGTTGTTGCTTGTATGTCAGTATGTCTGTTTGAATGTATATAACAACATGTGTACATATATATGTACTGTACGTTGGATAAGGGATGAGTGCATTTCTTAAATGTATTAGTTTTCTTAGAGAATTCAGTGGCCTAAGACCCGCCTCTGTGGTCATGATATTGTGTGTTTTTTGACTCAAGAAGTGACAATAAGCTTAAATAAATTTCTGTCATCACAAGCTCTGGTACTTTAGGTATCTGATGAAAACCCCACTCTCTCACATCCATATGGGAAAACAGCCATGGCATGGCACTGGCAATGCTTCAGGTTGGGTGGAAGTTATGTGGGAGGAGATTGTGTAGGCTATGCGTGCTACGATCATGATCCAGGTCTGGATAAGTGATGCAAAACTAAGAGCTGAATTAAGTACCAAAATGTATGTGGTAGAGCCTTTAAGACTTGTAAGATCCAGGTAAGATGTACTACAGATCAGACTGTTACTGCATATCCCAACACCCACAATGCAATCTGTTTCTGGACCACCTCATCACTGCTGAACAGGAGTATGCTTTCAGTCCCCTGTCCTCAGTTACAGCAATATTCTAACCGTGTCATGTGTCCATAACAATTTGTCCCTTGCATTTTTTTTTCACAACAGTCATCCAGGTTTTATCCCCAGGGGGTCAGTTAATATTATTGGTACTATTTCACTTATACACAAGGATTACTCTTTATTCGTTTCTTGTACTAAAGTAGTTTTTAGTGCCTAAAATTATCTAGCAAGTAAAAGCAAGATTAAAAAGGAAGTGAAGAAAAGCCAAACAACAAGGTTCCAGCAAGATACAAACTGGTTTGTCTAAACTGCAACCAACACCTAATCTAGACTTTCTGGGTCTCTAAAAGGGTATTGGTTGGTGCATCACCCAAGTGCGACACCATGGGTGTAGTGGATAGATACAGAGGTGGTATCTGATAAATCAGCATTAAGTTTCCCTTCAGAGTGAGAATATCTGGTGTCACTGTGATACAGATTATACCATGATAGTGTATTTCCACTGATACAACATGACAGCAGTCAATTTTCCACTGCAACATGAAGCATTTTTACTCAACATCAATTTTACAAGGAAATTACCAAAATGTTTTTGAATTGTGAAATTGAAAGAACATTTTTCAAGCTTACTGCAGCATAAGCTTATTTTGGACACACTGTACTTTTGTTAGTTATATAACCACAATCCCCAAAATGATGCTCTATAAAATGTAAATAAAAAAAATGATTCACAAATTTCACGCACCCACATTTGTTTCACATTAGAACATAAAAGATGCATCACCTGTTTAAACTGAGACTAGTTGATTGATATTTTACTAGTTGATAAAAAAAAATACGAGTTTATTTTAAATTTGATGTCAGCAACATGTCTCAAAAAAGTTGGGATGGGGAAACAAAATGCTGGAAAATTAAAACAGCTCAACAAATATTGTATAAGTTATTAGGTTACCTGGCAACAGGTGAGTAACAATGGTTGGTTATAAAATTTACATCTTAGAGAGGCAGAATTTCTAAGAAGTAAATAAAGGCAGAGGTTCTACAAAAGTACACGATAGCAGCAAAACAATACAGAGAATATGGAGAAATGGCCAATATTGACAGCCCCTGATCTTCAGTACTGCATTTTAAAAAAGGCATGTCAGAAAGGATTCTGTCAACGAAAAAATTGCATAGGGTCAGGAACACCTGCAGAAATCTTGTTCTGTTAACATAGTTCACCATGCTATGCACAAATGCTTAACATTTAAGCTCTTTAAGGAATGAAGAAGCCATATGCAAACATGACCCGGAAATGCCACCATTGCCTCTGGGCCAAAGCTCTTTTAAAACAGACTGTACTGAAAGTTATATGCCGGTTTTAGAGCAGCATATACTCACATCCAAATTAGGGAAGCTCATTGCTTATTTCAGCAGGAATGCTGAACCACACACTGCATCTATTACAACAGAATGGCTTCATAGTACACACAATAGAAAGGTTTGAGTTAATAATGAAGTGAAAAATATGACAAAGAACAGTTACGAGTGTTGAGCTGCTAGAATTCTGTAGCAAAATTCCAGTTGCAGTTCCCAGAAATTACGGACTGTTGTTAAAAGAAGAGGGGATGACACTGTGCTAAACATGGTCCTGTCCCAACTTTTTTGCAATGTGTTGCTGCCATCAAATTCAAATTGATTGAATATTTTTCTTAAAATGGAACTTTCTCTCACACATAAATTTTTATGTTTTCTTTGTTCTGTTGGGAATAAAATGTTAGGTTTTTTTTAGTCCACTCAGACTTGCATGTTTCTTATGTACAACACTGTAAAGTTTAATTATAGCCAATAGCAGGTAATCTCACCTTTACCCTTGTTGTAACACGGTCCATCATATTGGTATGCACACATTTTCTTTCTGCGACTCAGAGAATGAGCACTGTAGCTCACCTAATAATGTATGTAGCTGACTTGAATGCTAAATGGCAACAGAGACCCCTTGCTAAGGACAGGGTAGAAAAGGAAAGGAGGCCTTTTCTGGATTTAATTTGTGGATTCAGGGAGACAAGAGGCCCTGCCCTCAGAGATAACAAGGCCGGGCTCTGTGATGTGTGAATAATGGCCGGACAGAGGTTTAGAAATCATTAGAATAATCAGTCCTGATGTGGATGAAGATGGAC
This sequence comes from Oreochromis aureus, assembly GCF_013358895.1. NCBI lineage: Eukaryota > Metazoa > Chordata > Actinopteri > Cichliformes > Cichlidae > Oreochromis > Oreochromis aureus. The sequence continues at coordinate 3,286,522 of NC_052952.1, read as the reverse complement.
CAATACAAGGGATGCCTAGTGATGGCTGATGTACTAATTAAGATGCTGCTGGTGCACTGTTCTCATTTTCCACAACGCAGACATACTATGATCCAACCTCTGCCTGGGAGTTTTGTTTTAATATGCTCCTGCTCATTGTTCCATCCTGATTTGCCTATTAAATTTTATTCATTCATTCATTCATTAGAATTACATGTTTTTTTTCTTGTTCTCCGTTGTAGCGAAGCGCTGCTGGAGAGTTTTGATTGAGCAGCATTTTACTTTTTCTTTCAGTTGTACAGTTATGCTTTCAGAAGCATTTTAGCTGTAAGTCATTGCTGCTGCTGAGTATTCAGCATTTTTGAGGTTTTATTGCAGTCGGCTACTCATCTTGCTGTCTGCCAGATTGGAAACTCCATTGATCATATCAGATTTGTTAAGTAATTGATTGTTACTGGTTATTAACCTTCCAGAACTTTGGACCCACTTGCCAGCCACTGAGAACAGACTGTAATCAGTCACAACTGGCAGCCGCTAATGAAATTAGTTCCTGGTTCTGCCTCACAACTTTGTTTGTTCCACAAAGTATTGGCAAGGGCATAGAGATGCCATGGTTTACTCTCCCCAGAGAATGAAGTGATAGAACAACAGAATGCAGATAATGAGCTGCTGTGTCATTGTTGTCTCTTTGTAATTACTCATGTGTCTGACCAAAATATAGAGAACATGAAAAATTATACTTTTTTAACTACCATCCACAGAGACAATGAAGATATGGACATGGTCATTGCACGAAAAACCAGCTTTACGGGCCATTATGGGCCGTTCAGCATCCATCCATGCACCCAACTAACTTGCCTAGATTTGGCATTTTGTAATTCTATCACTGATAAAACAATGTCTTAAAACTTCAGTTATTTTTAGAACAAGCCGTAACTGTAAATGATGAAATCGTGGTCCTTGCCCTTTCTCGAATTGCATGCTATACCTTACGTGTAAAGCTTCTCCTTGACCTGGGAGCTTGAAGGGTGAGCTTTCATGTTTGCTTCAGCATGCAACAGTTCCTGGAATTTGTCTGTACGCATTTATATAGTTAAAGCCAAGAAATCACTAGTGACCAAGGAAGGTATGAAGTACATTCCAGGGGCCAGAAACAATTAAGCTATAGGTGTCCTATATGCATTTATGTGTAGATGTGTTAGTGAAGCCTCTTTAATCCTCTAAAGCCTAACCTGTCACTGGCATCAGACATTTTTTAAACATCTGTTACTCCCATAACTCCTGAACCATTTCCTCAATTGGAAAGAATTCCAACTTCTGAAAGCAATGAACTGTGTTTTCAGTGATATTAGGGTTATTATGGTAATCCCAGACACAAGAAAGAGTGACTGAGTGTGATGGAGCTCTCCTCGCTGCATATGACCCTGATACTGTGGCTCCTCTGAAAAACAAAAAAGAAAGCCTCAAATCAGAAGTAACTCAAAAACATAACCTTAAAAGAAATAACCCACAAACTTAAGGGGAAATTTTTACCTAAATAAAAATTTAACTATTAGAGAAAAAAAAGTTATTCATAACCCTCCCACAGGCTCATCATTTTTTACAGCTACTTTCAGTACTGATATTTATTTAGTCTCTAAAACAAACCAGATAGGGAACGTCTTTTGGAAGAATTGTGTTGGAGAATGGTGATTATTTTTCTGCTGGCATGTTGAATTTATCAGCTATCTGTACTTTTTTACCTCTTAACACCCATTATCTCACTAACGACTAGTTTCAGGCTCACATCTTTATATATGAAACCTTCCATCTATGTGGCATACCTAAATACGTGTAGCTCTACAATGTTAATTATGACACAAGAAAAATAATTTTGAAATCTGTTCTGGCTTTCCTATTTATCAAAACATAACAAACACAACAACAAAAAAGACAGTTCGTTTAAAGTTTGCATTGTTAACTTACTGTCAATTGATTATCAGCCTAAAAACTGGTTTCCGTAGCTGCTTTTGTAATTCTCATTTCAAAGCTCTTCTTTAAGTGCAATTTCCACCATTATGCTCACCTGTCTGTGTATTTCATCTCCTGTACTCTCCAGAACCAATTTGATTGCAATAATCAATCATGTTTGCTTTCAACATTTTCCCCTGATTAGTCTGAGCTTATCAGTAGGCAAAGCAGGCCAATTGTTTCCAAAAGCATGACCACATGACTGATTGGCATTGTGTCAGGAGATGCCTCTCATTATCTCGTCATAACCAGAGAGTGAAATACATTTGCTCAAGAGTCAGCTTTTGTCGAGACTTGACCGAGTTGCATCTTATCACCTAGTTCCAACAATTTGACTACATGACATGTGAAATCTGGATATTACGGAATATTAAAAGGGAAGGGATGGCAGTTACACAGTGGCCAGTATTACCAGAATGTGCTAGGCTGATAAAAGACTGCCTGATAGTGGGTTTGGAATGTCTCGCTGTGCATGTGGTGATTTAGGGCTTGAAAAGGGTTTTCATACTGGTGTCTGTTTGTGTTTGTAAGTGCTGAGGTCTGTTCCCCACAATTGGGATTGTGTAGCCATGGTGACGGCTGTGAGGGACTGTGAGAAAGCAATCTCCAGGAAGTCATAGCTGCAGGGTGAAGCATATGTAGCACGAGGATGGCACCAGAAGGACGCATCGTAGATGTCCAGTTGGCCATCTGTTGTGGTCCTGCAGACAGGGCCAGGAAGCTCTCCTCACACCCCCCTCCCTTCCTCTGAAAACACACAGAAAGATTGACATTTTCAAATACCAGGGCCCGGGACAGCACTTGCTGCCCCATGGGAGTTCCTCGGCACATCCCAGACACTGAGCTTCAGACACTCTCAGTGGGACTTCCAGAAAACATCCTCAAGTGGAGTGATGACTCCATGTGGTGCATTTATTGGTGTGCAGAATGAGAGTGGAAGTGGCCACAGCATGGCTCACTCATCGGCCAAAGATCATTACTCTTCCTTATCGCTGGCCAAGTCCTTAGGCTTTTCCACTCTGCTCCAAACAGGGAAACCATTACCAGACCAAGTCACTGGAGGCCTGTCCTGAGGAAGAAAGCTAGCATTACACTGCTGGTAGGATGTTGGTCTCACTTCTGTAAGATCTAGTATACTATAAATAAATTACAAACACTGTGGAATTTCTTATGACATCAAACTAATAATTTAGCAGCATCATAAGTTATCATAGGTGATAAACTTAACAACATATTTAATAGTAAGCCAAAACTTTTTTCTTTTGTGGAAAAACTGTAAATAGCTTTAGATGTGTCATTGTTTTCTGTTTAACCCCCTTCCACCAATACACACACGCACACATATACACACCTTGTTAAAACATGAATTAACTATGATTAATAATTAAAAAAATGGAATAAATAAATGGAATTAATCACGTTTTTTGGAAAGCTGATTTCAAATTCACACCACATTCAGGCCTGATTACTGCTAGACCTGCTGAATTTAAAAAAAAAACACTTTAAAAGAACCTGTCTGGCAAAATAAAGTAGGCTAAGAAATCTCAAAAAGCAACACACCATGCTACAATCTAAAGAATGGTAAATGGCCTGTATTTGTATAGCGCTTTACTAGTCCCTAAGGACCCCAAAGCGCTTTACACATTCAGTCATCCACCCAATCACACACACATTCACACACTGGTGATGGCAAGCTACGTTGTAGCCACAGCCGCCCTGGGGCGCACTGACAGAGGCGAGGCTGCCGGACACTGGCGCCACCGGACCCTCTGACCACCACCAGTAGGCAACAGGTGAAGTGTCTTGCCCAAGGACACAACGACCGAGCCTGTCCAAGCTGGGGCTCGAACTGGCAACCTTCCGATTACAAGGCGAACTCCCAACTCTTGAGCCACGATCAAGAACAGATGAAAAACAAAGTCACTGAAATCTATCAGTATGGAAAGGGTTACAAAACCATTTCTGAGGCTTTTGAGACTTCAGCAAACCACAGTCAGAACAAATGTCCACAAATGAAGAAAACTTGAAACAGCCTACCAAAATTGCTCCAAGACTACATCTGCAACTATATCAAACCCTGAGCAGCATCTGAAGGACTGTTGGCTTCACTTGCCTCATTTAAACTCAGCCTTCATGATTCAGCAATAACAAGAAAGAGACTGAACAAAATGCCAACTATGGTCGTTCCAAGGTGAAAATAACTGCAGATAAAAAAGGTTCATCTCATGTTTAATAAAAACATCCCCAAAACTATGGGGAAAATATTTTGTTGACTGATCTGGAAGGTTTGAATCCCGATACATCTGGTATAAAACTAACACAATATGTTATAAAAACAAAACAATGCCACAACACTACCACAACAGTCAATCATGGTGGTGGTAGGGCTGCTTTGCTGCTTCAGGACGGACCTGGACGCTCTCTACCAGAAAATCCAGAAGCAGAGTGTCTGGCCATTATTCGTCCAGATTTAAATCAGACCTTAAACAGGATTTTAATGCCCCTAAAAAACCCTTGAGTGTGATTGAATTAAAGCAGTTTTGCCAGTTATTACAAATGCTTTAGTGCAGTTCTTGCTGACAACAGTGGTACAAACAGTTATTAGGTGAAGGAGGCAATTACTTTCTCACACAGGGCCAGCTGGATTTCGGAAGCTTTTCCACCTTAACAAACAAAATAATCATCACAGTCAACACAGCATTTTGGATTAACTTTGATTAGCTTTGTGTAGCATTAAAAATTTTTAGATAACCTGTGATATTTAACTATCATAAAATAAAGCAGGTATAACGTCAGAACACTCACTGTGAAACAATTTGAACCATTTATTGCTTCAATAATATAAATGCAAAAAAAAGTAGAACAGTGAAAATTTATCACACTTTCCAAATTTGCCTACTCTTTGCTAGACTTCTCTCTCCCTCCCTGTTTCATCCACAATGCTCTGCAGCATTGTGGTTGAGTCTGCAGCCCCTGTACTCTCCGACTCAAGCCTGACACTCATTCAATTCAGCTGCTCTGCTCTGGATTTCAGTTTTTACTTGCTTGGAATACTTCTCCGTTTGGGCTGTGCTCACCGATGGTTTTCGCGATGCTCTCCACTGCCAGCAAAAGGCCTGGTTCTCTATGTCTCATCCACTCTGCCCCGTTCTGTCCCAGCTCAATATTCCATAACTGACGTATTCAGGCCTACAGTAATTACAGTAGCTTGCAAAAGTATTCGGCCCCCTTGAACTTTTCCACATTTTGTCACATTACAGCCACAAACATGAATCAATGTTATTGGAATTCCAGGTGAAAGACCAATACAAAGTGGTGTACACGTGAGAAGTGGAACGAAAATCATACATGATTCCAAACATTTTTACAAATAAATAACTGAAAAGTGGAGTGTGCGTAATTATTCAGCCCCTGAGTCAATACTTTGTAGAACCACCTTTTGCTGCAATTACAGCTGCCAGTCTTTTAGGGTATGTCTCTACCAGCTTTGTACATCTAGAGACTGAAATCCTTGCCCATTCTTCTTTGCAAAACAGCTCCAGCTCAGTCAGATTAGATGGACAGCGTTTCTGAACAGCACTTTTCAGATCTTGCCACAGATTCTGGATTGGATTTAGATCTGGACTTTGACTGGGCCATTCTAACACATGGATATGTTTTGTTTTAAACCATTCTGCCCTGGCTTTATGTTTAGGGTCGTTGTCCTGCTGGAAGGTGAACCTCCGCCCCAGTCTCAAGTCTTTTGGAGACTCCAAGAGGTTTTCTTCCAAGATTGCCCTGTATTTGGCTCCATCCATCTTCCCATCAACTCTGACCAGCTTCTCTGTCCCTGCTGAAGAGAAGCACCCCCAGAGCATGATGCTGCCACCACCATATTTGACAGTGGGGATGGTGTGTTCAGAGTGATGTGCAGTGTTAGTTTTCCACCACACATAGTGTTTTGCATTTTGGCCAAAAGTTCCATTTAGGTCTCATCTGACCAGAGCACCTTCTTCCACATGTTTGCTGTGTCCCCACATGGCTTGTGGCAAACTGCAAACGGGACTTCTTATGGTTTTCTGTTAACAATGGCTTTCTTCTTGCCACTCTTCCATAAAGGCCAACTTTATGCAGTGCATGACTAATAGTTGTCCTATGGACAGATTCCCCACCTGAGCTGTAGATCTCTGCAGCTCGTCCAGAGTCACCATGGGCCTCTTGGCTGCATTTCTGATCAGCGGTCTCCTTGTTCGGCCTGTGAGTTTAGGTGGGACGGCCTTGTCTTGGTAGGTTTACAGTTGTGCCATACTCCTTCCATTTCTGAATGATGGCTTGAACAGTGCTCCGTGGGATGTTCAAGGCTTGGGAAATCTTTTGTAGCCTAAGCCTGCTTTAAATTTCTCAATAACTTTATCCCTGACCTGTCTGGTGTGTTCTTTGGACTTCATGGTGTTGTTGCTCCCAATATTCTCTTAGACAACCTCTGAGGCCGTCACAGAGCAGCTGTATTTGTACTGACATTAGATTACACACAGGTGCACTCTATTTAGTCATTAGCACTCATCAGGCAATGTCTATGGGCAACTGGCTGCACTCAGACCAAAGGGGCTGAATACTTACGCACACCCCACTTTGCAGTTATTTATTTGTAAAAAATGTTTGGAATCATGTATGATTTTCGTTCCACTTCTCACGTGTGCACCACTTTGTATTGGTCTTTCACCTGGAATTCCAATAACATTGATTCATGTTTGTAGCTGTAATGTGACAAAATGTGGAAAAGTTCAAGGCAAGCCACTGTATTTTTTCTCTTATCTAACTCATCTAAGCAAGTTCTGGCTGATGATATAGCAGGCTTCATATCCAAATATGCATAAACAATAAGTCACTAAGCAGTCAGGTGTGAAATGATTGGTATTTTAAATGAATTTCCATGGAGTCAAAATGACCCCTGATGTTCTTCTAGGTATAAACAGCCTTTATTATTCTATTCAAAATTCCATGATGAATAAACTCTCAAAACTATCATTTGGTTTTGTTTTAACAGAGTTATGTGATTTTAACATGCCAAAAGAGTCAACATGACCAGTTTGGCAGTTCTAGTGTTAATAAGCTGACACTTAGAGTAGTCAGTACTGCTGTGCAAAACTTTGTGATTGATCCCAAAACCAAGTAAACACAGGGCAAGTAGTGCTGATAGCAATACATTTACTCTATGAGGCCAGTTTATATAGAGGGAGCAATGTGACATGATATTTGACACAAATCATCATCAGTTTACAAATTCTGAACATAATTTAAGTCACTGTGACTTTTCTTTCCCACAATAATGAGTTAATACCACAAAACACACCTTTCACCTTTTCGTGTATTTTGAAACTGGGTTTCTGGAGACCTGGAGTGTAAATGTGCCTGTGTCTAAAGCACTTTGAAACAGCTTCTGTTGTTTAAATCTGCTATAGGCTATAAATTAAATCAATTTCAGACATGTTTGAGGTATATTTTTTCAGTGTGCTACATACTGAACTGAGATTAAATTCTATCTATCATAGTATCAATTTAATATCAATATCAGCATTGTTATAGATAGTGATGAATGATGGATAAATATCCATAATTCATCTCTATCAGCAAGTGTCCGCAGACAGCTGTGCTTTAGTGTCTGCTCTTTAACTTCCAGTTTGAAAGTTGGAGGGACAAAGCCATAGCAGTCTGAATGTATCAACTTGATGTTTTTTTTCGTTGTGTTGTCCCTCACTGCAGCACATTATGAAAAAGCTGCCTAGCCCCAAGAAACTGTAGAAGGGTTTGTGTATTTGATTTCACTCAGACAACTGAAGCTTTGTTAACTATTAGAAGCTGTGCTTTATCTTATAATGCAGACTTATTGGTTGAATATTGAGTTTGAAATTGATATGTGGCTGTTTACCAAGCACCAAAAGTATAACTATAAGCAGTATAAAATGTAAAGAAACATGTGATTTTTAACTTTATCACAGTGCAGCATGAATGTGTTCGGGTCCCTTGAAAGGGTTTTGTTGGCTTTGCTGATGAAATCATCCAAGCATAGACTAGAAGGCCTTTGTTTCAGTTTGATTCTTTTCCCTTTTTTTGGTGGTGAGGTATGACGATGGTAACGTGACAGCTCACGTGCATTCAGAGGAAGAAAAGCATGTTCATGACTTCGCATCCTGTGTCTGATGTCCTTGTGCTTCTGTTGAACCAAAAAAGTGTCCCTCTGACATATGAGTTGTGTTATTATGCTTCAGCCTCAACTTTAATCCAATGCCCTCTGGTTATTTGCTTGTTTTCTTTCTTTCTTTTTTTTCAAGGACCATCATTCTAAAAATACAATCGGCTGAGATGGCTTTTGAAGAGCCTGACTTGAAATATTACTGTAGGTATGTGGGTGTATGTTACACAACCCTGAGGAAACAAAATGGCTACTTTTTTCAAAGGTCAGATGAAAAGGAGGCCAGATAAAGTCTCCCGCACACTTGGCTGTCCTTTAAAGAAAGGCCATGGCCAGATTGGGAGTGAGAGTGAGAGAAGCTTAAGGAAAAGAGAACAGTTCTTAAGCACAGATTAGTAAGAGAAGTTTGTGGAATAATGAACAGTTTCCCCTTAGGACCATCACCTGCTCCACGCTACATTCGTATGCATGAGAGGCAGCAAAGTGCGGCCGAAAACTCTCATCCTGCCATTGACAATCCAATCAAATAAGTGCAGAGAGGACAACCTTTCTGGTCCTTTCAAACAAATGAAAGTAGTGTGACACTTTAGCCTTCTGACTCAAGGTCACCTTTCCTTAAAGCAGTTTGGTCTCACTGCGACTTTCTGTAAAGTGTTCTTGGTGCATGTCTGACTGAGCAATTTTTCCCCACTAATAAAGATTCAGCTGGTTCCTTTCAGACACCGAATAACCACTTAAAGTATTGATGATTTAACCCCAAGCTTAATGGAACAGTTCCCTTTCAAGCAACTCAGGGCCCATATAAGGGTTCCTCCGAATCTGACTGGACCAAACTGACCAAATTCTGACCTGAACACAGTCATGGGAAAAGGTACAGTTTGGGCCAGTGTGTGTCAGATGATGAATGGCGAAGCTCTGGGAATGATGTTTAGACACTTTGGAATTTCAGGAGCTGTCCAACAACTTTAGCAATCAGATTATTTGCCTTTACTGTAGTATCAAATGAAGGCAGGATGTGCACTGCTGTCTTACTACTTTGCAGAAAGACTAAAAGGCAGATGTAATGCGTGACCTTTGCATTGCTCAAGTCTAAATAAGGACATAACAAAGTTCATCCTGAGCTTTGTAGAACAGTTCACTGTGACTGTTTAGAGTAGAAGTGAACCCAAATGAAAGAGGTCAGTTATCTCTTGTTGTTTCTAACTAACGCATGTCTTGTGTAAGTACAAATTCAGATCCTTTAATTTAGATACATTTTAAGAGTATGTAACCTGTAAATGTTTACAGCTGAGGTCACTGATTAAGATACTGGTTTGAATTAAAATGTGATCATTTATTTGTAACAGCTTAATTTTTACAGGCTTTTACAATGGCTTGTACAATCTCACCACAGTGTGCATGTGGGACCACTGGGGGATATTCTACAGTTTTTGGCACTGGGAAAGCAGATTCTCTGGGTACTGTGGATTGCAGGGCATGCATGGATTGGGATTGTTCCAAAACATCCACTATGTGCTTGATTGGATTATGACCTGTGGAATTTGGAGGCCAGTGCAACTATGTGGCATCTTTGACCAATTTTGTGGTATGCTTAGAAAGGCTTCTTCTGTGGGGAGTGGCACTGGAGTCTTAGCCTATAACATCATTCATGTCATTTCTGTGTTTTCCAATTCATCTATTACTGGTTTTAATATTGATTTGTGTATGGTATGTAACTAAACTTTGAACATAAAGTAGAAGAAAATTCATGAAGAAATCCTTAAGAACAATGCATCCAAATGCAGAAAACTAACAGTTCTTTGCTTAGCTACAGCAGAGGGACAGGTTGAAAATGAGTATAGGACAGGTAGTAAATAGGAAAAGTCAAATACCTAGCTCTTGCTGTGCGTTCAGCTACAAACTAATTAATAAACAAAAACTATCACTGTTGGAACTGAAGAAGTACATTATATTCATCAGAAGAAAGAAAGAAACTTCTTGTGAAATGGCATCAAAAGTCTAGAAAGTAGGAGGGTATCGAGGTCAACCTGTCATGACCACACAGTGATAGTGAATCGTTTGTGTAAGGCTGATGGTTACACTAATGCTTATATACCAATGATTGGTCATTACCAAATTATTGTTCATTTTTCTTGAGTCATTGTTTTTTTACTTTTGGTTATGTATTTACCAATATGACATTGCCTTTCTTTTTAAACTAGTTAATTTTATTAGCTTATTCATTTATGAGTTGATCAAGTATGACATAATGGTAGACATTACCAGTGTCAGAAAGGTGCACTGTCATGCTATGCAGATGGCATTTGCTCTTCCCCCATCTTTTCCTGAGGTTATTTATTTTTCATTACCTTTTCACTTACCGTGAGTGAAAGATTCAGACATTTCCCCTTCACACACAGGAAAGAGACTGTTACATAAGATAATAAAAATATAGATTTTAAAGAACCCAGAAAGTCAATTTTTTATAATTTACTCTTTCAACAACCTCTATGCCTCAAGTGCATCCTGTCATCATAACACTCTCAGACAAATTGAATATTGTATTTTTTTATCTGTTTGAAAAGGGGAGGAAATCTGCTCTAAATAAAAACCTGCTTTGTTTTAGGGGGGTTTGAGTCACAGTATAAAATAAAATAAAAATTTAATCAATCATTTCCTAGTGGGTGGTTTAAATGCTGCCAGGTGCAGAGTTCAGCCTGAGCTTGGTAAGCTAATTTATCATGTATGTGTAGGGGCGATCAGCCCTGCTATGTAGGGGTGTGGGAAGGCACAAGTTCCCTGGAACGACTGTGAGGTCATAGGATCTGAGTCCGTGACCCCCCTAGTGCAAATGACCCTGGTACCTAAAACTGTAAGAATGTTTTCACCTGTCTGGCTGCTGAAGGTATGGAAGACGGGCTCCATACCTTCAGCAGCCAGAAGATATGGAAGTTTTAACTGAGAGATACAGTGGCTGCCTGGACAACAGTGTAGTACAATTCCCCTCTGATTTTCTGTACCAAACCAGGCAGGGTGCCCCCTGCTCCAGAGTAACTTGGGTTAAACATAAATTTCAAATAGTCACTTCTAAAGAACATAACACTTGAATTTGTTCAGCATGAATTTGGTGAAAAAGAACTCTGACATCAAGAGTGGTGCCCTAACATATGGAAAGCCAAGAGCTTTTACAGGGTGTCAAGTAAGCACAACAACTTTGGCCTCACCTGTCTAAAGAGCATTGTTTCAAAAGCCTCCTGGTGACCTTTCCAAACAAGATTCAATTCAATTCAATTCAATTCAATTCAATTCAATTTTATTTATATAGCGCCAAATCACAACAAAAGTCGCCTCAAGGTGCTTCATAGGTACAGCGAAAACCCCAACAATCATATGACCCCCTATGAGCAAGCACTTTGGCGACAGTGGGAAGGAAAATCTCCCTTTTAACAGGAAGAAACCTCCGGCAGAACCAGGCTCAGGGAGGGGCGGGGCCATCTGCTGCGACCGGTTGGGGTGAGAGAAGGAAGACAGGATAAAGACATGCTGTGGAAGAGAGACAGAGATTAATAACAGATATGAATCGATGCAGAGAGGTTTATTAACACATAGTGAGTGAGAAAGGTGACTGGAAAGGAAAAACTCAATGCATCATGGGAATCCCCGGCAGCCTACGTCTATTGCAGCATAACTAAGGGAGTATTCAGGGTCACCTGGTCCAGCCCTAACTATATGCTTTAGCAAAAAGGAAAGTTTTAAGCCTAATCTTGAAAGTAGAGATAGTGTCTGTCTCCCGAATCCAAACTGGAAGCTGGTTCCACAGAAGAGGGACCTGAAAACTGAAGGCTCTCCCTCCCATTCTACTTTTAAATACTCTAGGAACAACAAGTAGGCCTGCAGTGCGAGAGTGAAGTGCTCTAATATGGTGATATGGTACTACAAGGTCATTAAGATAAGATGGGGCCTGATTATTTAAGACCTTGTAAGTGAGGAGCAGGATTTTGAATTCAATTCTGGATTTAACAGGAAGCCAATGAAGGGAAGCCAAAACAGGAGAAATCTGCTCTCTCTTTCTAGTCCCTGTCAGGACTCTTGCTGCAGCATTTTGGATTAGCTGAAGGCTTTTCAGGGAGTTTTTATGACTTCCTGATAGTAATGAATGACAGTAGTCCAGCCTGGAAGTAATAAATGCATGAACTAGTTTTTCAGCATCACTCTGAGACAGGATATTTCTAACTTTAGAGATGTTGCGCAAATGGAAGAAAGCAGTCTTACATATTTGTTTAATATGTGCGTTGAAGGACATGTCCTGGTCAAAAATGACTCCAAGGTTCCTCACAGCATTACTGGAGGCCAAGGTAATGCCATCCAGAGTAAGAATCTGCTTAGATACCATATTTCTAAGATTTTCAGGGCCGAGTACAATAACCTCAGTTTGATCTGAATTAAGAAGCAGAAAGTTAGCGGCCATCCAGGTCTTTATGTCTTTAAGACATTCCTGCAGTTTAACTAATTGGTGTGTGTTACCTGGCTTCATGGACAGATAGAGCTGGGTGTCATCTGCATAGCAGTGAAAATTTATGCTATGTCTTCTAATGATGCTGCCTAAGGGAAGCATGTATAATGTAAACAGTTTTGTTTTTTTGTTTTTTCACTGTTCAAAGGGACACAGCCTCTTTAATAGCATTTATCAGATCTGGAACCCAATTTAGCAGTTTTACTTCCATAAACTTCAACTGAAATAGTTTTTCACACTCAAACAGTATGGTGGTGGATGAAAAAAAAATTCTAAAAAAAATTATATTTTAAAATATTTGTATATATACACACTCAAACCCAGACAACCTGTCTCCTGACTCAGGCATGCAATCATTGCAGTCTTGACTATTTAGAAAGAAGGCAACTGGACTTGGTTAGTCATGAAGATGTTTTGCTTCTCATCCAAGAACCTTCTTCAGTTCTAAAACAACTGGTAGACAGTCTCAGGTATTTGATCCACAGTGGGCGTCAAATACCTGTGAACCACTCCACAATCACATGGCACAACATACGACAAGAAAGAAATGACTTTTTTCCAAGGATGCCAATGTTCAAATTTCAGCCAGAGAAGACAGATGGTTTCACAAAGAGGAGTATAGAAGGCCTTTTACGTCCTCTGTGAATGGCCATCGTTGAACAGAGGCGTTGGCTTACACCACTGTCTATCAGCTCTTTACAGTTCAGTCTTGAGATCCTTTAGCAGGTGTTTTAACCCATATTCACACCTTACTATTACTACTTTATTATCTAAGCCACTATTTCAGGGAGTTGCTAAGCTTCAGACTTTGCTGGATTGTTAACCGACTAACAGTTAGTGTGAGGAGAAACATTCTATGAGAGTGGCAAGCAAACTGTGTCTGAAGAGAGGATTTCTAGGACCAAACAATCAAGGAGAATTACGAAAATTTGGGAAATGGGATGATCACTTAATGGACTTTGTGTTGAACTGCTGTTATGCTACTTCACTGTAAATAAGTTCACTGTCACATTCAAAAAAACAGTACGCCTGAGTTCTGCTTTTGCCAAGTGGCACCATTACACAGTGTTTTACAAAAGTTTCACAGTTCACAATTTGTCCTAAGCCTTTTTTTCACACTTTGGCTCATGTGACAAATCAAAAAATTATCGATGACCCTTACAACCACCTCAAGCTGGACAGGCCCCCCCATTAGAAGTTAAATACCTGGGACTCTCCAGTTGTTTTAGAACAGTGAAGAAGTCTTTTGGATGAGAGGTGAAATGTTTTCATAAAACTAGGAAAGTCCAATTTCTGTCTTTTTAAGCACCAATTTCCATTTCCTAATAAGACTTACTTGTTCAGTCTTTTTCTGATGGTACTAACATTTAACATGCTATTTGAGGCTCATAGTGTATGAGATGTAGTACATGGAAATAGCATATGGCGTCAATGACACACAGTATAGCCTGTGTGTTGCTCACATGTGAACTTGTGTACATCTGTGGGTCAATCCATCCAGCATATTGTCAGAGGGGTTCTTAGAGCATGCTGTGAAGGCAGAGGTCTATGAAAAAAATTTAATAGTAAAATGTTGTACAGTGTGTCAACTGTGGAACAGTATTCACTGTCGTTTAGTTTATATATACTTTTAATGGAAAATCTAAAATAAGCTCAAAGTTTGGCATTTGATATAGGAATCAGAATCAGAGTAACAAATGTTTTCAGTGTTTTTACTGTAAGGCATTGCAATGGTTTATATACATATATATATATATATATATATATATATATATATATATATTACATGTAATTGGATAATATATTTAAAACTTTAATTACAACGTTAACTTTGATGAAGTTAAGCTGACTACATAGAATTTTAGTGAGCTCGTTAAATTATTTCAAAACATCATTGTTTATATCCCAGTGTATATTGTATTAAGTTAGAACATTTCCCAGAAATCCTTTTTTTTATCATATGAGAAAAAATACATGATGTTTTGCACCTATCTTGTGTCACAGGAATCAGATGCTCTTCTAATCAATGCAAACCATGATGAAGCCTGCTCCTACAGAGCTGAACTGTGCTCAAACCAATGTGGAACACTATTAAGGGAGTGACAGTGATTTACAGTGCTGTTAAAAACATAATTACTATTAATACTGCTTTTCTTTAAAGTTAATTGAATTCAATTTATAACATTTACAAATGTACACACAAGAGTTTGTATCGTAATATAAGGTAGAAGCAATTAGGCAGTTAGGCTTCACAATAAAAACCTAAAGTGGGTCAAAAACTGTGTAGTAGGTCAACACCGAAGCCACTTTTAGCATGATGTACATATATATGTATTTAAGTTTAACTGAAAGGATCCTTAACCCTCCTAGGATTAGAGCTGAATCAGCATGAAAAAAACAAACAAAAAAAACATTGGAACAAAAAAATCCCACCAGAAACCAGAAAAAAAGACAAATATAGTCTGATCTTCATCTGAGTCACACTGATAGATCTGCAGTCTGACCAAGCCAACTCTCTGGGAAACTTGGTCATTGTGAATGAATGTGCGTTAAGTACTGTAAGTTGTAGAAGTTCATTTAGTAGCAATAATCTCTTAGTCATGTCCTGTTGCTGCCTATGAGACTGGAACAAAAGAACCACTAGAAGTTTCTTTTATCAATATTTCATAAATAATTTGATTGAAAAGCTATCTTCATGCTTTAGCAGGTTAGGTTTAGGTTAGGGAGGCCGCATGAAGCTAGTGGTTGTTTGGGTTTGGTTTAGGGCAAGGAACTGCTTTTCAATTTCGCAGTTGATCTAATGTCCATCACTGGTCCCCAGGTCTATCGATTTCCCATTGCAGAGTTGCGAGCTTCTCCATGATTTTATCCATATTGCATTCATTAAGTACAGTCTAAGTACTCGTGGCTCTACCCACTGCTTCAATCAGTCCGGCCACCCTTGTGTGATTTTGAGCAGCTGTAACCGCTTTCATTAGTCGTCGATAAGCCAGGGCAGTGCCAGCTCAGATCCGCAAGAACCCTGTTATCATGGTTCCGAATAGGTAGATGTCTTCAATGTCCTCCATTGAGAGTGTTGCCAGGCACACAACACGCCGCTTCTCCCAGCCGTCCATCGTGTTTCCAGTAACAAACGTTCCTGCAGGACAATCAGGCTCCCTTGAGCCTAGGCTTCTGGTCAAGAAGAGGGTGTCAATTGCGTTTAGAGACCAGTAGATCAATTATACTCTACAGGTGTTGAATTTATCATGGCAGAGAGCTTCTTTCTTAATGACCGTGCTTTAATTTTGGATGATCAAGTCTGCCATCATTTTTTTCTCAAAGTTTTCAGGGAGTAATTTCATGTTCAACAAAGGCGGGATGTGCACTGCTGTCTTAATAAAAGATTTGTAATGTTATCTCAATATTTAAAGGGACTATTGTCTTTTGAACTTGCTATGGGGGCTTTTTAATTTGACTCAGAAGCCTACTAAAGTACTTTTGTAAGGCTATTTGAATCCTATATTGTCTTTGATATGATACTGTTTTGAAATACCTGAATGATATGGCTTTATGTTCTTTTTTGCGTTCCTTGTCTCTCTTTATGTATCATTTGGCTATTATTAGGGCGACCGTGGTTCAGGGGGTTGGGAAGCTCATCTTGTAATTGGAAGGGTGCCGGTTCGATCCCCAGCCCTGTCTGTCCTGGTCATTGTGTCCCTGGCAAGACACTTCACCCTACTGTCTGCTGGGGTGAGGGGCCAATGGCGCGATATGGCAGCCTCGCTTCTGTCAGTCTGCCCCAGGCCAGCTGTGGCTACAACTGTGGTTTGCCTCCATCAGTGTGTGAATGTGAGAGTGAACGAATAGTGGAATTGTAAAGCGCTTTGAGTGTCTAGAAAAGCGCTATATAAATGCAATCCATTATTATTATATGATCTTCATTTTTGTTCTTCAAGGCTTTTTTTTTAGATTTCAAATAGACTGTTAACTATAAGGCTAAAAACGACAGGTTCAGGTGCTTCTATACAATTCTTTTTATAACTTCTATCTTTAAACTGACGTAAATTGTTAATCGTGCAGTAGATCATCAGAAATGTTGTAGAACTTTTGACTTGCTTGAAGCAGCAATGTCATGACTTTCTTTATTCTTGTTATATTTTAGTGATGGAGGATGGCGCCACTTCCTGACCATAGGCCTCTTCTTGTTAAATTGGAGTTCTTCCTTGTTTTTTTTTCACCAAGTTGCTCACGGAGCTCATCAGATAATTTGCATTTCCTTTCTACCTTACAATATAAAGTGCCTTCAGACAACTGTTGTTGCGAATTATACTATTGCCACATGCTTGATTAAAACTGAATTGGAATTGTGCTTTACTTACTCTCGCCTCTGCAAAATGTAACACAAATGTAAACAGTTTCCCATAAAGCTGGAATTGAGTAGTATTTTTTAATGTCTCCAATCCATCCAGGGTCTCTTGTCACTGGGCCAAGTTGTCAGTGTTTCCAGAGCCTAGAATCAGATCGGTCAATATTCTTTATACTTTTAAGGCTGAATTATTGCTTTAAACTGAAACTAAATGGAATTGATTCTGTCACACACAACAGAACAATCTGTCTCCTGTTTGTTGTGCTTCAAGGCTTCAGGATATTAACTTTACCTCGAGCCAAAGTGAACTGCAGTATTGATATGTTATGCTCTCTTATACATAAAAAAACAAAACAAGAATCCAAACCATTTCTTATTTTCTTATTGACTAGCTGTAGTACAAAACATGTGGGGACTACTTTTTGGCAGTGATGCAACACTTCTCTGTAACTTCCCTTTGAAGCTTGCAGCTGAGACATCTCAGTCACTGTAAAGCTAAAGCCACCTTGCTTGGCGTCATCTCTATTGAAGGTGTCTCTTTCAGCTTATTAGCTTCCAGACAGAGTGGCCGTCTCCATGGTTCCCAAACCCAATTAAAGAGGTTGTTCCAATTAGAAAGCACAGAGAGCTCGGGTGTGATGGATACGAATGACGAAGGCCGTGGCTTTACCCAGCAGGCAAACAACCCCCTCTTGTCCCTGAGCTGCCAGAGTACTGTACTTTTGTACCTTAATTCAATGTGTATAGACACCAGTCATCTAAACAGTGTTTCATTGAGCCCACATCCTGGAATTTCTGCCAAATTAACTTTCTAGGGATACAGCATGTGTAAAATAAAACCACTGAAGTAGTTTATGGGTATATGATAACGGTGTTTAGTAGTAACACTTCTTAACGTGTGGACTGAAAACCCTTTTCAGTCAATAGAATATAGAATAGTAATTGGCCTTAGCCTTACTGAACTTGTGAGTTAGTGAAAAAAGCAGGGTTTTACGCTTCTCTTCTTACAAAGTGTTACGTATTAAACCAGACTGCTTCTTCTATTATTTGCCTTCCTGAGGCCAAAGCTGTGATAGAGAACAAACACAGATAACACATCTTTTGAAACTTCCCCTCTAACGGTTTACTTGATCCCTACAAATCCACACATGCTATTGAAGTGGAAAAGAAAACACTATCATAGATCACCAGATCTTGTTTATGTGATGACATGATGTGTTCTGGGGGGTGAGGAAGATAGTGTCAGCCTGCTAACTGCTCCACTTTATTACTGTAGGATACCATTAGCCAGTTTGCTTCAGTGCAGCAGTGGTGTCATAATTTGTAATCAGTAGAAAACATACTGATGTGCTCCGGCATAAGTGCTGACGGAACATTGGTGGTGTATTTTAACTAGCAGTATGTTTGTTTAATGACAACCGTTCCTGACAGCAGTCATGAAGTTGTAAAAATCTGGGCTTTTGATAAGGAAGCCTCGTTGTTTCATGTCCATCCAAGGGTTTTGGTCAAGTGTTTTCTTATCCAAACCACTTTAGACTAGACTTGAGACTGAAGTTTCATCATATTGCAAAATTCCTCATGATTCAATTCAATTCAATTCAGTTTTATTTATATAGCGCCAAATCACAACAAAAGTCACCTCAAGGCGCTTCATAGGTACAGCGAAAACCCCAACAATCATATGACCCCCTATGAGCAAGCACTTTGGCGACAGTGGGAAGGAAAAACTCCCTTTAACAGGAAGAAACCTCCGGCAGAACCAGGCTCAGGAGGGCGGGGCCATCTGCTGTGATTGGTTGGGTTGAGAGAAGGAAGACAGGATGAAAAACATGCTGTGGAAGAGAGACAGAGGTTAATAACAGATATGATTCGATGCAGAGAGGTCTGTTAACACATAGTGAGTGAGAAAGGTGACTGGAAAGGAAAAACTCAATGCATCATGGGAATCCCGGCAGCCTCACGTCTATTGCAGCATAACTAAGGGAGGATTCAGGGTCACCTGGTCCAGCCCTAACTATATGCTTTAGCAAAAGGAAAGTTTGAAGCCTAATCTTAAAAGTAGAGATAGTGTCTGTCTCCTGAATCCAAACTGGAAGCTGGTTCCATAGAAGAGGGGCCTGAAAACTGAAGGCTCTCCTCCCATTCTACTTTTAAATACTCTAGGAACAACAAGTAGGCCTGCAGTGCGAGAGCGAAGTGCAAAGAAAGAATGACACTGTTATATAGAGGCATGTTTGTTTGTAATTTTTTTAACTACTATTACTAGTACGGTTAAATCAAAAATCCCATCTTGTGTAACTGTTAGCATTGCTGTATTACTGCATTCCTGCATTCTCACTTGGTAATCTGTGAACTTTAAAACAATAGCACACAGGTTATATGCAGCTATACACCTAGTTAATTATTATTAGTAGTAGTAGTAGTAGTATCTAAAAATAAAAGCAACTTTGTGTTCTTTTTCTTTTTGTTTTTTTTTGCCTGTCCTGTTCAGCACTGTAGCAATCAGAATTATTGTCTGAAAGCCAAGAGAAATGCGGATCCAAGTGGATCATTACAGCTTTGCCATACTGGTCTACTTGATTGTTCTTTATTATTATTATTATTTATTTAGTATTTATTTTTAACTTTTAAGTTATTACAAATGGAACAGACATGACTGGGAGATTGGAAAGGGAAAGATGTAGACAAGAGAAGGTCAAGAGGAAAGGGAAAGAAAAACAGAAGTTAGCTCAATCCTGGCGCCTCGGGAGGCCGCCAGGAGTGAGCCAGTACACACCTGAGCGTCCAGCCCCGGACACCGAGAGCCACCAATGAACCGACGGTTGAGGGCATCAGCCAGTGGCAGGGAGTGTTGTGGGGGGAAATAGGCCCCCCATCTGGGGGGGCCTGAGATGTTCACAGAGAGGTGGAGTCTAAGACCTGATTCGACACCTAGACATCGACAAACAGGAACAGACAGACACAAACATGCATTCCCACCCGCATGCACACATATACTTTGTGTTCGTTTCAAAAGGCAGTCTGCCTTGGATGTTCTAGTAAGAGTTTTTTGTAAAATAATTCTTTTATAAAATTATTTTTTTAAGTAGAAAAATGGAAAAACAGTCATGCTTGTGAGAAGTTAAGAAAGTCATGAAAAGTTAAGCAACCTCAAGAGAGACCTAAACTGGTGACTTCTTACTTTAGTGTCAGGATTATATGAGAGGACCTGTATAGAAGACATTGGAGGCTTAATGTACAACAAAATGTTAGTTTGCATTGGCTGATGAAAAGTTCAAAGGAACAGAATACAAAAAATTCACAAGAAAGAATAAAAGCAAACAAAAAGCTAGGCGCTAGCGTCATCTATGGAAAAACACAAAAACAAAGGAACAGGAAAAACAGGGCTGCAACACAGGAAATCACAAGAACATACCAGACTACTTAACCCTCTGGGGTCAATGGACGCACTGGTGCATCAAAATAACAGGACCAATTTAAGACGACACAGCAACAAGATGCAGCAACCCAGAGTCTCCATTTGAACTTGGGTCAAAAGTGGGGACTTCAAACTAGCAAAGTAAAACCAGGGTTATGATTAAAAAAATCATGCAATGTTATTTTCGGAATAAAACTTTGGTAAAACTTTGGTACAGTGGGAAGAAACAGTAAAAACTAGCCAGCAAACGCTCTCTGCTTGTGAGCAAAAAAAAAGAAAAAAGAAAAAACACCCCTTCCCTATTGGTGTTAAAGTGTACCATGTCGACCAATCAAAAATTATATGGCAACATGTGGCATTTGGCAGTTTTAAATGGTTATATAAAAAATGCCTGAGGCCTTGGCTGCATTTTTAGGTAAACAGTTGCATATAACTTTGTTATTTGCAAAACTTGCACATAATGTTTTTTTAAATTCACCATTTCTATTTGTATTTCAATTTATGAAAATTATTCATTAAACATGATTGTGGTTTTGACAGTAAAAAATAACTTTTTCTACTCTGATTTTATGTTTTTTGTCTGAATTTAGATCAATTGTGCTAATACAGTATGTCAAAATGAAAAAAAAAAAACCCATAAATTCAGACATGTGAGGTTTTGCTGAAGAGATGAAAAGAATGATACCAAAAAAGTCAAGATAAAACAGTTTTAAAGGTGAAATATAGAGGTAAAATTAAAAGTAGTCAAAAACGGCCAATTATACCCTGGACCCCAGAGGGTTAAAGGAGCACAGGACTATATATACATAAATGTGGGATTATTTGTGTGGAGGGAGTGGAACACGGCTGAACACAATCAGTGAATCAGGGTAAAGGCCATTACACACTGAGTGCATTGCGAAAAAGCAACAAAAACTTTCAATTTTTTTTAGGTGCAAACTTATCATGCAATGTATACACACACTCCAAAAGTTGATTCTGTTCATCTGGACATGAGGTCAGTTCCTTAATCATCATCCACTGGAGCATAAACTGGGTGTCATCAGGACGCTACAACATAGAGTGAACACCATCCCCACAGACACAGTGGCCAGGGAAGCAGAAGAACATCACATCAAGAAGGCCCTGAGTAAATGTGGTTATCCCAGGTGGACTTTTGTCAAAGCTGGGAAGGCTCCTAAAGAAAGCTCCAGCAGATCCAGGAGAGAAGGACAAGCCTAAGCCTAAGCGAAAACCTGTAGTGATCCAGTATGTGTCAGGAGTATCGGAGCAGCTGAGACGCATTTTTTCTAAACATCATGTCTCTGTGGCTTTGAAACGGCAAAACATGCTGCGCCAAAAATCTGGTCCACCCCAAGGATCGGGTCCCCCGACACAAACAGAGTAACATAGTGTACGCTGTTAAGTGCCAGGAGGATTGCCAGGTTTTATACATCGGGGAAACCAAACAACCTCTGGCAAAGTACATGTCACAACACAGAAGCGCCACCTCGTCAGGCCAGGACTCTGCAGTCTATTTACACCTACAGTATGTACTGTTTATGAGATTGGGGAAACCTGCAGTCAGCTGAGACTGAAGAAGTAACTGATGAAACGTTTCTCCCACTGAAAACATTACGTCCAGATGAACAGAATCAACTTTTGGAGATTTACTTACCTGGATGATTGAGCATGCATCAAGACGTATACACACACTGACATCAACTTGACATCAAGTGATGACGAGCTGGTCCTGATGTCACTAAATGAGAAAAAGAGAGATTCTGGGTTCATCCAGTTCTCATGAGCAGGCAGCAGCAGTGGGAATTTCACGGTTTTATCCAGGAGTTGAAGCTGTGTCACAACTGCTTTCGTACATATTTCATGACGTCAGTGGGCCAGTTTGAACTCTTGTTAGCAGAATTAGGACCACATCTGAGGAGGCAGAGAAATCATTTCAGAGAGTTGACTGACATAGAGCAGTGTGTAGCAGTATGTCTGAGGTAGAATAGGATTATATTACCATTTGTATATTTCTCACTGGTATATGTTTTGAGCTTTGAGCACACTTATTGAAAATATAATGATCTGATGAGTCAGATCCATTTATTTGCATGTGAAAAATGTAAAAAATCATGCTTTGTTCTAAAAAAAAAAATCCATAGATTTGTCCAGTGAAATTACGCGGATAGTACCAACAATCACTTTAAGAATAGATGAGAATGAACAAATTTTGTCTGTGTAAAAGACTTAAGACAGATACTACATGAATATTCAGTCTAAAACAGACAACTCCAAGGATATACAGACTAACACTGAACAATATGTCAGATAAAAGGGAGCACCGAAGAGTAACACTGAGACTGAAAGAGGAGCCAGAGGAAGGAACATATAAGGAAAAACTTAGGGACCTAAACACTGAAAAAATTAAAAAAGCACATAAAGTCACAATACAAACTGTAGGGATAGGAATTCATATGAATTTAATGATTCCATTATCGATATTGCTTATCAGTTTGATTCCATATCGATTCTCATTGGCTCCACTTTGACAGTCACCACCAACGCTAAGCAGCATATCAAAGATATTACACTTGTGCAAATTAATTACATGTTGTGTGGTCAAATGTTTGTTTGTTGGATCAGAGCTGGGCGTGTTACTCAAAAACAAGTTATATATAAATGTATTACACATATAACACAGAACACTTTTCTTAAAAATTGTGCAGAAAGTAATTCGTTCCACGACTCGTTACATGGCTTTTGCGTGTCTCCATAAAGTGATCAATATAAACCTACACGCTACAGTCCCACACACCTGCACAAATCCTCATCATAATGAGGACACACATATTATCTCTTTTAGTATTTAGGTATGAACACAGAACAACAGTAACAACACAAAACAAAGATGAAAACCAGCACAAAGAGATTTTAAACAACAGTGATTCTACTTTAAAAACATTAACAGGTAGAAATGCTGTCCACAGCCTGACTGCTCATCAGTTTGTTGGCTAAATTAAAAATGAAAGGCATTGTGTCATGCAGGATGCCTTGTGGTATGATGGAACTCAACCTTCCTATAAATTTGTACCATTGGTGCCAATAAAAAGTTATTTATTTTGCTAATGATATTTCGTGTTTCTTTGAATGGATGCACACTTGTTTTTTCTTTTTTTTATCTGGAGAAAAGGTTCTCAGGCAAGATGGACATCCTTCGGCATCCCTATGTCTATTAGTCTATTCCCTCAAAGAGCAAAGCCATTTGAAACCAGTTGTATGTTGTTTCACAAATGAGCAAGTTCTCAGTATACTGTTGAGTATCTCAGAGTGAAGAATTTTGTTTCTTGATTTGTTTCTTGTCACTTATAGCTAAAACCAGAGCTTCTACATCATTTGTGTCAGGTAATAGTTACTGTGTGCTGATGGGAAGCCAGTCAGGAATCACATACAATACTCTCTGTTGCACCAGTTACTAGTGCATTAAGAAACAATAGATCTGTTGGTTCACAGTTCTTCTTCATTCCCTCGTTTACTGTGCCTTGTCTTTGTCTTCTTTCCATACTTCGATTTTTAAAAGACTGCACTGCGATCATGCTCATGATAAAGCTGCCAATTACTGAAGACGCTGCAGTTTGTAGGTTCATAATGGTTGCTATAAATGGTCACTGCAGTATGTAATGGCTGTGTGCAGAATGCTGCTCTGACCCTGTGGAATGACCATACCAATGTAATAGGGTACATTTTCTCTTCTTATTTTATGTTGTTTTCATAAAGGGGCCCAGAGAGCAACACACCAAAATTCATTAGTCCATCCTTAGGAAATAGACAGCGCTTAGTATATAAGCTGGCAAAGTAATGGCTCATCAACAGGAGGAATAAACACTACTGGCAGACATGGACATCTGCTATATTGGACAATTCTGCAAAACCTGGCTTATATCCAGTTTCATCCTCATGGTAACTTTAAATACAACATAAAGACTTTGATATAGATACAGATTTGGATTATGACATTCACTCTCCCTGTCTTAAATTCAGAAGTGCAAAATTGACTATACCTGGAATAAGGATGGGAAATATAAGCAAACACACTTAATTCAGGCTAATTGTCTTGGCTAATTTACTTTTGTTGTTTTTACTTGTAAAAGAGATACATTTCCTGACAGTCTATGCACATGTATTGAGCTGTACTGCACATACTTAGTTTGGGTTTACTTGGCTGCTGGATAAAGGTTTATATGAAAAGCTTAGTGCACTACTATGTGTACTGCAACACATTTTTTGTCATTACATTGAGCCATTGCTTGTGGTATAATATCCTTCCATGGACTTTCTAAGTCATCATGGAGCTATTTCAAATATTAGTAACAATATGCTTTATCATTTTTTGTTTACTATAAGGATAACTTTTGCTTGTACTACAAAAAGTTCCACATACCAAGAACATCTTTTCTATATATGACTGGATTTACCTACTTATCATTTATAAGTTAACCAAGGCTTTCCGAATCCTTTATGTTTACATAAAAGTCGCAATGTTTGCAGCATTTGGCCAGTTAGAAAACGGGATGATAATAAATTAAACCTTCTTTCTCAAGCAGAAGGCATCACAGTTTCCCAAAAGGGAAGACAAAATATCTGAATCACACTCATTTCATTTGAGAGCTTCAAGTTATGTGAAGCATGAACATTAGTAGGGGGAAAAGAAAATAATAATAATGTATACTTTATTGATCCCGGTGGGGAAATTACTCTCTCTGCATTTGACCCATTCACTCAGTGAAGCAGCGGGCAGCCACTAAGCAGGTGCACCGGGGAGCCGTGTGTAGGGAGAGTACCTTGCTCAGGGGTACCTCAGGGGAGCAGTTCCGTGGATTCGAACCCCTGACCTTCCGATCACGTGGTGACCAGTCTACCTACTGAGCTATCCCTGCACTAAAAAAAATGATCTATGAAAAAAAAAAACTGCAGTTCCACTAATGGCCACTCAAGGCTTGCACCAAAGCTTGTTTACAGCTTTGTGCAAAACTGTTTCGGTCTCATTTTTTCAACAACTAAAAGAATATTAAATCTTAAAGTTAATAATGTTGGGTGTAACATGCAACAGAGTAATGTGTCACTGTTGTCACATTACATTTTTTGGTGAGGTAAAGTATATTGCTGTACTGAATTCAATAATCACATTACACTTACATCTACTTGTGCTACAAAGGTTCTTTAAGAAAAAGGAAAGAGAAATGAAAATTTCAGTTTGCATGCAGGAGGAACGTGGTTGAGCGCTCTCCTTTCAAGAAGTGGGCATATGGATGTTACTTTTATTTTTACTGCATGAAAGGACAAGAGTCTGATGGTAAAGGACAGAAACAACTCGATTATACTGCTAATCATCAGCCCCCTGGAAGCATCTGTACAGACAGCATGTTAACACAAAGCTAGCAAAGAACCAAGAGTGAGTATATGTCTAAGCCCAGCAGTCCAGAGCTTCAACATGTAAGAAAGGCAATGATGAGAAATCAGGTTTGCTGCACTGTAGTCTCCATTTCTACCCAGGGTTGGGCAATATCTAATATTGCGATGTTTTTTGGCACGATACACAATATATATTGCGATATGTTTAAATAACCTCCACAAACAAATGTTATTTTCAACCATATAGTGCCTAAAATTGCACTGGTATACTCATTCAAGTCAACCATTCAATATTTTTTTTTTACTTTGAATATAAAACATCTGAATGAATTAAAATGCTTTCATTTAACAATCTCCATCCATTCGCTTCCGCTTATCCTTTCCAGGGTCGCTGGAGCCTATCCCAGCTGTTATAGGGCAAGAGGCGGGGTACACCCTGGACAGGTCGCCAGTCTGTCACAGGGCCAACACACAGGGACAGACAACCATTCACGCTCACATTCACATCTAGTGACAATTTGGATTATCCAATTAACCTATCCTCAAACTGCATGTCTTTGGACGGTGGGAGGAAGCCGGAGTACCGGAGGGAACCCACGCAAACACGGGAGAACATGCAAACTCCACACAGAAAGACCCCGGCCTGATGGTGGAATTGAACTCAGGACCTTCTTGCTGTGCGGCAACAGTGCTAACCACCGTGCCACCGTGCTGCCCAAAGAGAACAATCTCTTTTAACAATTTTTTTTCACCATCAATTGCACACAGTTTTTTCACAAATGTGTCTTTCTGTGGTCAACACTAGGCCTTTAACAAAGAAATATAATGACTAAAAAAGACATCACGCAAGAATTCACAAGACAAAAAAAAAAAAAAAAGAGCTACTGCTACCTTTTGCGTCAATAGTTTTACGACATGTTTTGCAAATTACCGCATTTTCTTCTACATCCTCCTTGTGAAATCCAAGCCTTGGGAGGCAAAGCCTTAAACTTTCAGGCCCGTCTTCTGTGGAACCAGCAAGGGTTGCTTGATTGTTTGGGTTTGGGTTTCTCTCTATTAGCACCTTTACCTTACAATATAGCTCCTTGAGGCAGCTGTTGTTGTGATTTGATGCCAGATAAATAAAACTAAATTGAACTGAACTGTTCTGCTCCTGAAGAACATTTAATTTGAGTTTATTACCCGCAAACCAGGCCTGTCTGTGTTTCCATAATCGTTTAATTTTCCTGAAAAGTGTTTTATAAATATATTATTTGGTCTTTGACACCACTTTTAGACAGCCTATATTTGGTTGTACTTTTGAATTTGCATTTTGCTGTTTAGTTATGCTGTCTGAACTTGCAGCACTTTCTGTGTTTGGTTGTCGTTTATCACTCTGCAGGGTTTTTTTTTTTAAGATGCTGTGCATGTGTTGTCAGATTGATGAAGGTGTTTTCTTCATTTGCATGCAAATAAAGCCATTGCAGTCATGGCATGACTTTAAGAATGCGAGTGCTGAAATCAGGATTGTGCATTTATATGTTTCATAAATCTGACACAAGGGACATTTCTGCATTTGCACATAGTTACCAGTATTTGTCAGTGTCTTCTCTGTGTCAAGTATAACAGCATTTACACAGTGTTTCCTGCAACATATTTTGCACTCAGTCTTAAACGCAGTGTATTAGCTTTGAGAATTATGGGTTCAGTGACTTTTTTTCTGGAGATTACACTGTCAAAGCAAACAAACCATTGGCAGTATAGAATCCTGCCTCCTAGATTCTGCAGAGTACATGTGACGGTTCAGCTTGGATGGCAGGTGCTATTGCGCGGTAAGCTGGGGCAGAGTTTAGTTATGGAATAGAATGGGGTGATTTATCTCAATAATGACTCCTTTTTGGGTGACAAGGCAATTTCACTGCCCAGAGGTGTTTTTTTCCCCCTCTACCTTTCTCAGGCGGTGCTGATGGAATGGTCTGAGATCAGACTAGGGACGAGGGAGGAGGCTTTAGTAAACGCACATGAGCAATCTTTAAGTTTGCCTGTGTCAGCTAGAGAGGTGACAATAAAGAGAGGGGAAGAACAGAGCCACTTTCTCACCAGAGAGAAACTGATTTTGAATTCTTCCTCCTTTTCTTCTCTGAAGAGGTTACTGTCAAATGCTGATCCTCAAAACACACTGCCTTTTGATTTTCATTCTTCCCTTTGATCCTGTTATACAAATCCACATGGCAGCATGTCTGTATCTCCAAGTATTCACATCAAAAAGCTTGCAATAAAACCAGCAGCCACTTTGTTCTCTTCATGGTATCTGCAAAACTTCCTTTTACTTTAATCTCATATTAAAAGCCAGATATCATTTGTAGCCATAGGGCTTTGGAACTCTACAAAGTGCTGCATTTAAGCTATTTTAGGGCTTAATCTGGCATAGCTGTAGGATACTAGTGTGTGTGTGTGTGTGTGTGTGTGTGTGTGTGTGTGTGTGTGTGTGTGTGTGTCTGTATATTCATATACATGGATCTTTTTTTTTTTTTTGCTGTACAGTTCATGTATTTATAATTCTGGATTGTACAATCAGAAAAAATAGAGGGGTTTAAACAAACTGACAGATCAGGCAAACAAATGACTTTTATTGTTCATAGCTATCAGTAAATCTGAGAGATAAAATGGGAAGATAAATGTTTAAAAGAGTAGAGTTTGATGGATTATGCAGAATACACTAGAGGACACTTAACGTTATTAGATTCTCCACATTGTTTAAAGATGTATTTCTTTGTTGTTGTTGTTTTTTCTAGTGAGAACACTAAATGTTAAATACAAGTAGAAATAAACCCTGAATTGTACATGTAATTTGTAAATGCTATTCTGAAAGCCCTAATCAGAACTAATTAGGAAGTATGTTTATAAAAAAGCTCAATCTTTGAGGTTATAAAGATAAAATTTACAAGTTAAACTAAATAAAACTGTATCTGAATTGCCTTCTATGAAAGCACTATGTGAGCAAAACGATTCTAAAAGCCAGCAGCACATGGGGACTGCAAACTACCAAAATACCAAACATTATTTGGTCAGTCCTCATTCTCATTCAAAGGTCCTCAGATTTTGAACAGTTCACCATCTGCCATAAAAATGTTAATAGATCCTAGTTTTTAATTCCAAGGTGAAACAATGGCTGAAACAAAAACAAATCTGTGGACACTGATGTAAACCAGCCTGCTTTGCTGTGGCTGGATAACATGCTATTTGTCAGGTTGCCAAAAGCAGGACCCAAACACAGGACTGAGTTGAACACCGTGCGTTTATTTGCAGTGAAACAACAACAATGGCGCAAATAATCCACAGTGCATGCTCTCATTGTGTGCCTGTTCCCAGCTCCCATGCCGTGACTTCCCTGGTGAATATTCCGCTCCCTTCTGTTTCTGTGTACAGTGTCCAGCTCCCTCCACACGTTTCCGCAATCCTCCTATAAACAAAGGACGCTGCAGTAAGTACACTCCAAAACAACTGGCCGACAGAAACACTTTCACCTAACGACCTGGAGAACTGACTGCGTTCCTCAACAATCCAACGAACTGAACGGGACAGGCTTCAGTTGAGAGACATGAAAGATGTTATGGATCTTCATATTTTGTGTTAAGTTCAACCGAGCAGTCACAGGATTAATCATAGTCATAATGTCAAAAGGTCCAATAAAGTGAGGAGCAAGCTTTTTGGACTCGGTACGTAAAGGGACATTTTTAGTAGACAACCACACGTTCTGACCTTGTGTATATGGAGGAGTAACAGTCCTGTGACAGTCAGCAAGTTTTTTGTTTTGCTCACTGATCCTGAGGAAAGCTGCCTGGGTAGACCTCCACAGGTGTCGGCAGCGACGAAGGTGATGCTTGTTGTTTGTTGTTTGTGTCAAACAGAAAGAAACTAATTTCACAACATGGTTACCTGATAAGAAAAGTTGAATGGCCTGAGTGTGATGGGTGATTTGAGTGAGCTTGGCACCATTTAATGCGAAAACCTGCAAGGGTTCAGAAAGCAGTATCAACAGATGGTTTAATTCTTTAGCAAGTGACTGGTCAAAGAAATTTTGCTCTGAGCCTGCGTCAATGAAAGCCTTACATTGGTGGGTATGAGTGCTAAGAATGAGTTTAGTCGAATATTGAACACCAACACCAAACAACAACGCAGACATGGCAGGTCGACCAGCAAGGACTGGCGGACCATGACACTATTTTTAACATGCATCTCCTTTGCAAAACCTTTGTACAAAATAATGGTTGCATTGTTTTATCATGTAACATTGTGCTGTCCTTGATTAAATAAAGTTAAATAACTAAAATGTATTCAAAAGAACTAAATTTAGTCAGTTAAAGTGGACTTATTCTGCCCCTTATCAGGTATTATCAGTATTTGTGTTCTTTAACACTGAAGAAGGTTTACATTATTCACTTTTTAATATCATTGTTATTGCGCTTATACAGGGAGTGCAGAATTATTAGGCAAGTTGTATTTTGAGGAATAATTTTATTATTGAACAACAACCATGTTCTCAATGAACCCAAGAAACTCATTAATATCAAAGCTGAATGTTTTTGGAAGTAGTTTTAGTTTTAGCTATTTGGGGGGATATCTGTGTGTGCAGGTGACTATTACTGTGCATAATTATTAGGCAACGTAACAAAAACAGATATATACCCATTTCAATTATTATTTTACCAGTGAAACCAATATAACATCTCCACATTCACAAATATACATTTCTGACATTCAAAACAAAACAAAAACAAATCAGCGACCAATATAGCCACCTTTCTTTGCAAGGACACTCAAAAGCCTGCCATCCATGGATCCTGTCAGTGTTTTGATCTGTTCACCATCAACATTGCGTGCAGCAGCAACCACAGCCTCCCAGACACTGTTCAGAGAGGTGTACTGTTTTCCCTCCTTGTAAATCTCACATTTGATGATGGACCACAGGTTCTCAATGGGGTTCAGATCAGGTGAACAAGGAGGCCATGTCATTAGTTTTTTTCTTCTTTTATACCCTTTCTTGCCAGCCACGCTGTGGAGTACTTGGACGCGTGTGATGGAGCATTGTCCTGCATGAAAATCATGTTTTTCTTGAAGGATGCAGACTTCTTCCTGTACCACTGCTTGAAGAAGGTGTCTTCCAGAAACTGGCAGTAGGACTGGGAGTTGAGCTTGACTCCATCCTCAACCCGAAAAGGCCCCACAAGCTCATCTTTGATGATACCAGCCCAAACCAGTACTCCACCTCCACCTTGCTGGCGTCTGAGTGGGACTGGAGCTCTCTGCCCTTTACCAATCCAGCCACGGGCCCATCCATCTGGCCCATCAAGACTCACTCTCATTTCATCAGTCCATAAAACCTTAGAAAAATCAGTCTTGAGATATTTCTTGGCCCAGTCTTGACGTTTCAGCTTGTGTGTCTTGTTCAGTGGTGGTCGTCTTTCAGCCTTTCTTACCTTGGCCATGTCTCTGAGTATTTCACACCTTGTGCTTTTGGGCACTCCAGTGATGTTGCAGCTCTGAAATATGGCCAAACTGGTGGCAAGTGGCATCTTGGCAGCTGCACGCTTGACTTTTCTCAGTTCATGGGCAGTTATTTTGCGCCTTGGTTTTTCCACACGCTTCTTGCGACCCTGTTGACCATTTTGAATGAAACGCTTGATTGTGTCATGTTACGGCTGTGTGCAGACAGGAATAGGACCCAAGGTGCAGACTCCGGAGACAAAACGGTGAACTCAAAACAGCTTTATTGCTGAACAAAGAAAATCTACAAAACCTAAATTGAAAAGAATCTAACAAAACACACACAGGGAGATACACACAGCATGAGGGACAACGCGACACTGACTCAAAGAAACACAGGGTTTAAGTACACAGAGGGAGCAATCAGGGAATGGGCAACAGGAGGGAAACACAGCTGGGGCAAATCCGGACTAACGAGACAAGGAGAGCAAAACCAGATACACTAACATGAGACATGGACTTTCAAAGTAAAACAGGAAACATAACACAGACTCGCAGGCATTATAACAAAGGGAACAAAGACGTGGGACCAGGGCAGACAGACACTGACTGGACGTGGGGATACAGCAAACAGGGGAGACAGCAACTCAGAATCACAGACAGAAAACCAGAACACTAAAACTCTAACAGAACCCACCCAGAGAACCTAAACTAAGAATAATCCAAAAACCCAAAAAGCAAAACTAGAATATAATGAAATAACAAACTCAAAGAACCAAAACACAAACCACTGGGTCGATGACCCAGGGATCCTAACAGATTGTTCGATGATCACGCTTCAGAAGCTTTGCAATTTTAAGACTGCTGCATCCCTCTGCAAGATATCTCACTATTTTTGACTTTTCTGAGCCTGTCAAGTCCTTCTTTTGACCCATTTTGCCAAAGGAAAGGAAGTTGCCTAATAATTATGCACACCTGATATAGGGTGTTGATGTCATTAGACCACACCCCTTCTCATTACAGAGATGCACATCACCTAATATGCTTAATTGGTAGTAGGCTTCGAGAGCCTATACAGCTTGGAGTAAGACAACATGCATGAAGAGGATGATGTGGACAAAATACTCATTTGCCTAATAATTCTGCACTCCCTGTAGTGTGCCTTGGTCCAGCCCCTCAGTTCATTCTCTCCTACCTTAAAGGTAACTTTCTTCTGACTGTGCCCCTTGAACTGTGTCTGACATCATACAGAGCCAGGGGCAGAAAACTGTCTGACACATAGTGTTTTGAGCAGTCTGGAGCCTGAATTTTTGGCTCAAAGGGTTTACATGTACATAGTCAAACCTCCTTATTTGAAACTTAGCAATATGTTAAATCAGTATATTTTAGAAACTGCCAAATTTTAAATGTCAGGTCTTACACATACATTTTAACATGATAGTTTTTCTGTTATACGGTTTATATTTTAGTGTGCTAAACTGGTAGAAAATAAATAAAAAAGACTAAAGCTATCCCTCCACCTCTAACATTAATCCTGTTGCCAGGATCCTGGTAAATGTTAAGAGTTACTGTAATATGAGCAGCCATACAACTTCCTAGAAAATGATGATGTTGATATATTTTATTTCTCTTTGGAGAAAATATGGTTACTACTGTTTATTTATTTAATGTTAATCAGAAGCACTGTTGGGTGTAATGTGTTGCAAAGCAGTATGTTACTGTAATCATAATTTTCCTAGCAATTCACTGCATTACTCTACAGTCATCAATTAAAATCATTTATCTGCACAATGGGAGGACCTAAAAAAAGTTTGTGTAGAGGGAGTAGAAAAAGCTACATTTGTGGAGGAGTGAAGATGTTAGCATCACCAGCCAAATGGGGTTTTAAGTCATGAATGTCTAAGAACCCCCCCCCTTCTGACCCATGAATTCCCAGATTCATCATCTGGGAACTGTGAATGTGTCAGCAAAATAGTTTGATGCATTCTCAGTCATCTGGGTAAGGAAGGATGAAACATTTTCCCCACTGAAAACACAATGTCCAGATGAACAGAATACACTGGGATGTCTGCAAAATACTGGAAGATTTCAGTTGGTCAGCCCAGAATAAAATATTTTAACAACTCATCTAGAACATGTCGATATTCTGGACGATGAACTGTAAGTTGTCTAAAATGTTTATTGTTATTCCTTCCAAAATTCAACATATTAGAATTGTTGTTTGTTATCATGAATGTTAGCTATGCTAACACATATCTCAAAGCACCGTAGTGCATAATTTAATTATCTATGAAGCATTAGTACATAGAGTATTAGCTGCTATTAAAGAGCTGTTTGACCTGCCCACAGCCACATATAAACCACTGGGTTTAAATGAGAGCCATTACTGAACACTGTGGAATATGATTCCATTAGACATTTCTGGGTTGGTAAATGAATCATATCTAACATTTGTATATTCATTGACCTAAGTCACTTAATTGTGCTGTGCAAGAGTGATAATTAGACAGGGAACTTCAATCCGAGTTGAAAATCGTGATGTTTTAGATCTCAAAATTAGCAAGCTGATTAGGGTCAGTCTTGTCTTGAAGATCCAGCCCTACAGTCTTAATGGCCATCATGTTTCACTGAAATGATTCCAGACTACTGATAGGAATACGATTATACTGACACTGGCCCTGGTCACACTGCTGTTTTAAAGAGGTCTATTCATTGTCCAGTCTTCTTGAATAAGTGCACAATTGGTGTGATGCTTTGGAGTTCTTGGTATTCACAGAAATATTCTGGCACATATTACACACGCTCTAAGGGTTAGAGGAGATAAGCTGATATATGGGCCTGCCATGGCCTTTTATTAAATATAAATATAAATATAAAACGGTCAGTGTCCACACTCTCAGAACAGCCCCCACCCCAACTAAGGAACAGGTGTTGTGCTTCACCCTGCCTTAATTATAGGAGCCAGCTGGTGGTCTGCATAGTCAGAAATCAGATTGATTTCCTCCAGAAGCAGTTGCGATCAGTTCATTCACATCAGTGTTAAACTAGTAATTTAACAAAACAAAAATGATGATGCTTTTACCTGCCTGCTTGGTATGTCTGATAAATTATGGACAAGCTGTCATGTGCTGTCTATCTCTTATGATATAAAAGAAAAAAGCAGTGTCCCAGTGTTAGAACTAATCACTGTATGTCAGTGTGTGCTTGTGTGTGGGGGTTTAGTAATTATAGACATGGATAGAGTAGTGGATATATCAAAAGCTATAGAATTTTCTGGTACAGGCACAGATGACAACAAGCTTATACGGATGCTACACTTCATATTAATGCTTCATATTAATAATGTAATATTGACTCTCTGAAAAGCCTTCAGCTAATCCAAAATGCTGCAGCAAGAGTCCTGACAGGGACTAGAAAGAGAGAGCATATTTCTCCTGTTTTGGCTTCCCTTCATTGGCTTTCTGTTAAATCCAGAATTGAATTCAAAATCCTGCTCCTCACATACAAGGTCTTAAATAATCAGGCCCCATCTTATCTTAATGACCTTGTAGTACCATATCACCCTATTAGAGCACTTCGCTCTCGCTCTGCAGGCCTACTTGTTGTTCCTAGAGTATTTAAAAGTAGAATGGGAGGAGAGCCTTCAGTTTTCAGGCCCCTCTTCTGTGGAACCAGCTTCCAGTTTGGATTCAGGAGACAGACACTATCTCTACTTTCAAGATTAGGCTTAAAACTTTCCTTTTGCTAAAGCATATAGTTAGGGCTGGACCAGGTGACCCTGAATCCTCCCTTAGTTATGCTGCAATAGACGAGGCTGCCGGGGATTCCCATGATGAGTTTTTCCTTTCCAGTCACCTTTCTCACTCACTATGTGTTAATAAACCTCTCTGCATCGAATCATATCTGTTATTAATCTCTGTCTCTCTTCCACAGCATGTCTTTATCCTGTCTTCCTTCTCTCACCCCAACCGGTCGCAGCAGATGGCCCCACCCTCCCTGAGCCTGGTTCTGCGGAGGTTTCTTCCTGTTAAAGGGAGTTTTTCCTTCCCACTGTCGCCAAAGTGCTTGCTCATAGGGGGTCATATGATTGTTGGGTTTTTCCCTGTATTTATTATTGTGCGATCTATTGTACAATATAAAGCGCCTTAAGGCGACTTTTGTTGTGATTTGGCGCTATATAAATAAAATTGAATTGAATTGAATTGAATTCTGCAAGAAAATGGATAAAGCATGTGTTGCAGCACAGGTATACCATACCCAATGACATACCTAATATTAACTATGATAACTTTAGACTTTTGAATTAATGTTTGGGTCTCTTTACCACCATCCCTGCTTAAAAATTCATTGCTCTATCAGGTTGGTTTGGATATGCACAGGTTCCCCTTAGACTGAGACCATTTTTTGACTATTTGTGTTCATTCACAGGTCTTTGTTGGGTCAAGTACAATAACTCCAGTGTTAATACATTGATACTGTTGGTAATGATTTGCTGTTAATTATTTTTTTTTAGCTCATGCAACCGATGTGAAACATCCTATTTGCCCTCTGTTTACTACTGTTGGTATATGGTTCCTTAGGTGAATGTGTGTTGTGAAAAACAATTTTTGGGATTCATCAATACATTTGAACTCATCACTTAATATAACAACTTTGTCAGATGATTGTTGCATGCAATTTCAACATGTCTCTTGGCATCAGGGCACACTGGCCATGGCAGTATTTGACAATGACAAATAACAATTCCATGTTAGAGACCAACAATGTCTACATCAGATTGGAAGAAGAGAGGTGGTGACATTTTGCAGGTTTATGGGCCAGGAAGCTGTTGTTCCTGTCATGCTGGAACCATTGTTTTTTGTACTTTGAAGTTTTCCTCTCACTTCTTACTTTCATTTTCACTTGCTGGTTAGGTTTCGGCACTGAAAGCTTCTGTTGTGGCCATTTTGAACATGTTGTGCAAATGAACAGAACAGTTTTGACAAATTGCACTAATTGACACCTCTGGGGAATGGGCTCAACATCTTCTCTGTTTTACTTGATGTGATGAGCTTGTTAACAAACAGTTGACATCCATCACATTACTGTATTTTACTGTTTTCACTCTTCTCCACCACCTGACACAAATATTTTGTTGTTGTTTGCTACTGTGAAGATACAGTTGCCTTTGGTGCTCGTTCACTGATACCACCAGCTTCTGCTTCTTTAGCTTCTGTCCAGATGTGGGCTCATGAAAGAGAGATGTTTTCCTACTGTATAATGACTGAAATGGATTATTGGGAGCTGATGCAGCAGATGCTGAAATGACATGACTTAGTGGTGAAATAATTGCTCATGTTGGCAGTCGTGTAGGTTCCACTTTCTGACTAGAGAGATAACAGTGGGCTGGAACAATCTGGAATGGTGTTACTCGTTACCTGTGTCTTTTGTTGAGTGTTTCAATCTGACAGGCATTTGAGTCCAAACTACTTTCAAGACAACTTTTTATGGGCTGCAGCCTGGTGGTCAGTTGGGTCCTTTCAGTCAATACCATGTGCACAGTAGTGATGTGTCGGTCGCGAACGACTCTTTGGCTACGTTCACACTGCAGGCGAAAGCGCATCAAATTCGATTTTTTTGACCCTATGCGATCCGTATCCGATCATGGTATGACAGTGTGAACGGCACAAATCCGATATTTTCAAATCCGATCTGGGTCACTTTCGTATGTGGTACTGAATCCGATACATATCCGATGTTTTAGAAAGCGACTGCTGTTTGAACGGTCATGTCGCATTAAATCCGTCTTTTACGTCACTGACACAAGACAGACGCCAATCATCAGCGCCTGAGAAGACATCGCGAACGCTTCCTGGCCATCCAGTGTAGATGTTAGTGAAACTGTTGGGAAGACAACGTTGGAGAAACGTGAACATTTTATTTGTACTGTATAATCTGCAGATTCTGACAGAAATCTGCAGCTATCCTTTGAAGCACTGCTCCTCTAAAACAGCAATAAGGATAATTATTAGGTTATCTACATTATTATGTAAATAACAAAATAACTTAAAGCAAAAATTGGGAAACGTAAAGTCCGAAGTCTTTATATTAAGGGCCATCAGTCAAACAATATTGTTTGCTCTGGGTCTAAACAGAGCACGTTGTGTGTGACATCTTCTTTTGCGCATGCGGGCCGCTTTGAGCGTTCACACTAGAGCGCGTTTGCTGTAGCATTTTATTTGTAGTGTGAACAAGCAGACAAAAAAATCGGATTTGCTCAAAAAATCGGAATTGAGCATTAAGACCTGCAGTGTGAACGTAGCCTTAGAGCCAGATCTTTGAAGTGAAGGACGCGAGCCGGCTCGTGGGTTATTTTTTTTTTTTCTTTCTCTCACCCTCTCTCTCGCACTTTTTTTCCACTTCACTCCGCACGCGCACCTGTCACTACCCGATCCGTACCGGAAACCCGATCGGTACCCCGCATGCGCGAAAGGTGTCTACTTCCGGTCGAAGCGTTTTACGATAGTTACGGAGCAGAGTATCTGTTAAGATGTTAAGAATAATAAGTATCTCTTAAAATGTTTCAAATAATGAAACATTTCAATATAATGTAGACAAAAACGAAAAATAAAAAGATAGTTACGGATCAGGACTCCCCGATCCTTACTGCGCATGTGCAAAGTCGGACCGTACAAATCGGGTCTACCCGATCGGTACCCCGCATGTGCAGGGGTTTTCTTCTTCTTCTGTTCGTTTAATGGCAGTTTACTCCCCAGTGTTCGAGGATACCGCCACCTGCTGACTGAGCGAATGAACCCTATTGTAAACTGAATTAGCGTCATTACAAACGTGTGCTAAATTTGATTTAGTGATAGTCGAGTGTGTTTATGCTTGTCTGTGTGGAGAGGATTGATTGGAATAGTGATGATGATGTCTGCTATCACTGTCAATTGTCAGTAAACACTTCATCTGGCTGACGAATCTTCATGTGACATATTACAAAGTCTGTATTATTAACTCTGTAATTAGGCGCCATTCTTCTTATTTTGTGGCGCTGTTGTTCAATCGGGGACGCTCTCTGTTGAGGAGAAAAGCATGAATTTGTTTGTATACGGATTATCCATTGTTTAAATCTCTCCCGGTAGTCGAAAAGGAGGCAGAGCTGTTGAGAAATGCTAGGAGCTAACTGGGCGCTAACCGTGTCATTCAAATATATTGAATGTCGCAATGTTGGCAAAGAGAGGAAGTGACGTAAGATTTGCGCATGCGGAGTAGCGATCGGGTTTCCGGTACGGATCGGGTAGCGACAGGACCTTGTGCTTTGCGCTGGGAAGAGGGGGGAGGGGCCGTAGTTTCACTCGCAGTAGCACAGAAACAGAGCGGGAGGGAGAGACAGAGAAAGAGAGCCAGGGGAAACAACGTCACATTAGAAATGTATAGTAATCATCCACAACTATTTTCAGTTGCAGATGATAAAGGATTCAGAAAGTTTATTCACGCAGGCCCATATGACAGAGAATATGTATCTTCTTTTTGTTTTCATATTTTAATTTATATTTAATTGTGTTGTGGTTTGCAGTGTTTTGTGTTGTTTCACTTTAAATTTGTTTAAAAGGAAAAAGCTGAAAATTCAAATAGTTAAAAGTTGAAATGTGAATAGTTGGTTTTTGTATTATATGATTTATTTATTACATTTTATGTGGAGTGAATAAATAAAAGTATATTTACGGTGGCCCCTAGAGACAAAGCACTACAAACTTCAAAACACGTAAAAACTCCAAAACACGTACAAAAGACAACAGAGGTGCTTCAGGATGCTCGGCGCAGTGTTGAGCTTTTGTTACCTAGTGGCTACACAAGCCAGGAAGTACCAACGACCGGATTTGGTGTGTGGTAGTAACAGGTAAATGAACATTTTTTTTTTAAATTATTTGAATATATATGAGTGCTTGTGTATAATACACAAACAATACACATATGCTTTCAATTGTGTAATTTAAGTGAGGTAGCTCTGTTTTGAGAGTTCAGTTAACGCTAGAAATGTTGTATGTGCTTTTTGGAGTTCGTACATGCTGTCTCTAGGGGCCACCACAAATATTTATATATAAACATATATAAATAAAACCACTTTTTTTTTTTTACATTAGTAATTGCTTTTGTGCATAATTTTATATTGTTAATAATAAATTAATTAAAGCAACAAAACAACCTGAAGAGCCGGTTGGGAGCCGAAAGAGCTGGCTAGTGCACAGATAGTTAAAGAAATATTTTTTTCCAAACTTGGTTAATTTCTGTTGTACAGTTTAAAGTTCACTGGTGGAGGGCACACTGGTCATGGTCACCACCACATTAGTTTCTGAATAGTGGCAGTCATTATAAGGAAGAGGCTTGGCACTCACTGGAAATTACAGTTTCCCCACCTTCCAAATCCTAAATGCTCAAATAGCAGCAACCTGCTGATGACCAAATGCCTTACACAGAAAGAGTTAATATGTTTCTCATGCTTAATGGCAATGATTGAGAAACTCTAAATATTATATATTAGGGATGCACAATTAATTACATTTAAACCGCAATCATGATTGTTGCCTCCCACAATTACATGAGCATGAATGAGTGATCCTGAAAATGTGTGCTCCATCAGTAAACACAAAGCAATCAGTGCACTTTAAATTTCCTGGACTAGTCTGGTTCAATAACTCTGCCTTAAAAGACACACAGTGAAAATCAAGTGTCTACCACAGCAGAAGGTGAAGAGCTTATCCCTTGAAGTGGGTCATCATCTGTTGTGTGGAAATACATGGATTTAGGGCAATTGGCTTGAACAAATCATATGCACAAACTGTAGTTCAATTGATGTGTGAAGGTCAAGAAAAACAATACAATGGCTGCTAACGTGAATCATCCAACATAAAGTCAGCTGTCCATAAAAGTGAGCCTGTACAAAGCATCAGGATGCACTGAAATCACCAATTCCATGCCATTCCATTTGGCCAAATATAAATGTCCACTAACCACAATGTCTAACAAAGGCTTCAGGAAAATGGACAACTTACTGGACAAACGATGTGTTATCTCTTTGCCCACTCACATCCATCGCGTAGCTACAATGAAGGAAGTTTTAGGTATTTTTTTATATTATTGTAGCACCATATAAAAGTGAAAGCAGTGCCCTGTCGATTTAATCTTGCATTATATTTTATATTTATGCAAATATTTGTACAAATGTGAAGGCAGTACTCTCTCTACAAAAATTGTGATGTTAATGCAGATCAAAATAATTGTGCAGCACTGTTATAATATCTATCTATCTATCTATCTATCTCTATATATATACGTTAACTATTATGGTTGATAATATCAGCACTGAATAAAAAGCTTTTTTTTTAAACAATTTGATCACATCAGCCTTCATATACACACAGACGCACACACACATATATATACATGCTCACTCACAGTTCCATCTCAGGTTGGCCCTTGCTTGTTTGTGATAAATGCAGCATTTGTGTCCAGGGCGTAGGCTTATTTCTGCTCAGTTGCCTGCTCAGGCTAAGCTAAGCCTTGTGTTGCTGATAATGACAGCTGTGAAAGGAGTAGGGAACTGAATGAAACCAGTGGGGGTGTCGAGTAGCTGCGGATCCAGTCATTCTGCCCTGCCAGGCCTGCATTTACCATCCTTCTGTGTCCTGCAGTGTCACACAGGGGTGCACACCACTCTACCTCACATCTACTCTGTTTACCAGTGTAAGGGCTTATTTTCCTCTAAAAGGGAAGGCTGTCTTCATTCAAAGGAGGCATTTGACGTGCTAGAAAAATCTTTGGAATTTTTGTGTGTTGTGAAATTGCTGCAAAGCCACATATTTACTATAAGAAAATTATTATTTTTTTTTTCCAAGCACTGATGGAAATTGTAATTTCTTGCAATTGGAGACTATGATATGTGCTATTTTTGTTTCATTAGCCTCTATAATTTATGTTTCTTGTAATAATGCATCTCAAGGTCAGCATTTTCACTGTGAACAACTATGGCGTTATGTTTGTGCCATTATTCTGAGTACATGTAAAACAATTTTGAGCGCACGTAAAAAAAAACATTTGCAGGTGCAAGTGTTGCATTTTGAGGAGAAATGTATTTTGAGCGAAAAAAAGCTAAACTTGAGTGAACAAAATTCATTGCTGCGTGCAAAAGATGTATTTCAGTGTTTGCTATTATCCATATACACACACAATAGCAGCCCCTCTTGCTCAGTTTTTGCATTTGCGCTTGATCGCAATGTGCTGTTTGCGCTCTCAA
Organism: Oreochromis aureus; assembly: GCF_013358895.1. Lineage (NCBI taxonomy): Eukaryota > Metazoa > Chordata > Actinopteri > Cichliformes > Cichlidae > Oreochromis > Oreochromis aureus. The sequence continues at coordinate 3,244,970 of NC_052952.1, read as the reverse complement.
CATTTCTGCCCGTGCGCGTTCAACTCTTTCTGTACACTGTTATATTTGTGCCACAAAACCAACCAATCACAGACTTGGATGCAAAAAATTCTGGTTGGCTGTTTTGGTCTCCCATCAGCTCGAAATGACAAAATGCAATATCCCAGAATGCATTTGGTCCAAAACTCAAACGAGGCAGTGGCGGAGGAACGCAGAGTGGCAGAGTTTGAAATATTACTCTTTCTGGATCACAAAATAAACTTTCAAGATATTTTCATGCGAGAATGATGCTTTGTAAACTTCCACTATCTGCTCGATTTATCAAGACATCACATATTTGCAAAAGCGCTCTAACGTTTTCGGAGATGCCTGTTACCCACCAGCTGACCAGGTGGTCAAAGGTGTGGCTCCCGGCACATCGTCTTCTTTCACTACCGGTTTAAACATAATATATAAGTCACTCAGATCAGCGGTCCCCAACCTGTTTTGCGCAAAGGAACGGTTTAATGTGAGACAATATTTTCACAGACCGGCCTTAATGTTTTGCGGATAAATACAGCAAAATAAAATGAGACGACCAAAACAAAAACTGTGGTATAATTACACAATGAATTTGCGTTGATTATTATATTTACAAAATACAACAGTATTTGTTTTGAAAGAAAGAGTAATATTTCAAACTCCACCACTCTGCGTTCCTCCGCCACTGCCTCGTTTGAGTTTTGGACCAAATGCATTCTGGGATATTGCATTTCGTCATTTCAAGGTGATTGGAGACCAAAACAGGCAATCAGAATTTTTTGCATCCAAGTCTGTGATTGCTTGGTTTTGTGGCACAAATATAACGGTGTACAGAAAGAGTTCAACGCACACGGACAGAAATGTTGAGAGTGCAAGCAACAAATTGCGAGCAAGCGCAAATGCAAAAACTGAGCGAGAGGGGCTGCTATTGTGTGTGTGTATGGATAATAGCAAACACTAAAATACATTTTTTGCACGCAGCAATGAATTTTGTTCACTCAAGTTTAGCTTTTGAAAATAAATTTTTCCTCAAAATGCAACACTTGCACCAGCAAATTTTTTTTTACGTGCGCTCAAAATTTATTTTACGTGCGCTCAGAAAAGTGTCACAAAAATAACGCCATAAACATCTTGCCTGCAAAAAAACAAACAAACGTGATTTGGAGGTGAGGGTCTGACTTAGCCAATGAACATGTGGGTTCATACCTCAGATGCAACTCAATCCAAAAGCTCGAACTGGCTTTCTTCTGGCCAATGCTAGCTAACAGTGGCTTATCTGCTAAACACAGATAAATCACTTGATGCCTCATAGCTGCTATAGTGATACCCAATGTAGTAGCTAGTTGTTTTTTTTGTTGTGTTGGACTCTGTTATGCAGGAAGTTGCTGATGGCTTGTTTTGCTCAATGTTAATGCTGGAATTACAGTAAACAGAGCAAACAGAGTCCTTTACATGGAAATCAGTCATCAGGCTGTTTCAGGTGAAAAAAAGTACATGATTAAATAAATTCTTATCCAAATAAAATAATCAACTCCTTAAATAATAATAAATTACAAAAAAAATATTTAAACACCCAAACACAAAGTATAAGAAAAAGTGGTATAGAATAAAGGTTTTAGTCTAAACACGCGACTTTGTAACTTGTCAACATTCTCTACTGTTCTGCACTGTCATGCACACTGTACACTGTTCATGATGATCATTATTTATAGTTTGTTTGTGCTGGACTTTTTAATCTTTAATTTTTATCTTGTGGATACTGATGGAATTGTCACGACTGCAATGGCAACCATGTGGAGGTGAAGTAAGGACCAAGTGCAGGCAGAGGTTGATATGAGAAGTAAGTTTATTAAGGGGAGATGGCAAGAATAAGGAACTAAGAACTAAAACTGGGAAAACCTAAACACATGGAACTGAAGTCAAAATTCTCAGGGTGATAGGCAGATGAACACAGGAAGAACACAGAGGGACCACAGGGAGACTCAGGGAAACAACACAGACGGACCAGCAACTAACAGAGGCAAACACAAGGCTTAAATACAAAGATGGATAATGAGGGAATGAGACACAGAAGGAGAGCACAGCTAGGAGTAATCAGACATGATGAGACAAGGAGGCAAAGCAGGATACACTACACATAGGATAGAGACTATCAAAGTAAAACAGGAAAAACAACAGGTATGCACAGACATGAGCTTGACACAAGACATCGCAACATGGAGGAAACACACGGGCAGACAGAGGAAACACAGAACCAAAACCCTGAGGACTAAAGTCAAAACCCAAATACACAATCAGAATAAACTAGAACATAATATCATAATAATGAAAAACACAAAACGCTGGGTCAAGTGACCCAGGACCCTGACAGAAATTTCTTAATTTCCCACTAAAGCATTGATCTGGCTAGCTAGGTAGCTATCTGTCATTGTTTGAATGTTAAGAATAAGAGCTGATTAGTATCATGATGATATGGACATTATAGGTGTACCAAAGGATTTTGTATCATGTTCATATAATAGCTGAAATTGAATATTTTTACATGGGAGTTTATGGGAAGTGAATTACTTTTGGAGATAGCCTCCAGTGGCCATTAAAGGATGAGGAACTCTACACTGTAGGGCAGAGGTATCAAACTTACGGCCTGCGGGCCACAAACGACTCACAATACAACAATATCCAGCCCACAAGATAATTTCATATGTCAATTATTAATAGCCCATTGGTATGTGGGAGCCGACTCTTCAGCCCTGTTGAGATCCATGCAGGCAGTGGCAGGACTTTATTTTGATGGGCACACCATGCAGCCAATCACCTGCAAAGACAGTCTGGGATCATACCATCATGTGAAAAAAGGAAGGGGGGCAGACGTTCCAAAGGCAGCAAGTGTAGTGGTACAGACCAGGTACACAGAGAGACGGGGAGCTGGATTTAAGTCCAAGCGTGTTGGGGAAAAGTGAAGAAATTAGTTAAAACGTAAAATGAACATCTGGCTGCATTTCAGTGATATTGATGGACTGCAAAGCTGAGCTCCTAAAATTAGGAGCTGTCGAAAGTGATGCTCGTTTTTATTTTCGGTGCTTTTCCATCGTGGAGGACAAAAGGTTTCAAACTAGTCCAGGCCTTAAACCTCATGTCTGTTCTCCCTAGTAGTAGCAAATGTATAAAAATTAGGCTTTTATGAAAACATTGAATAAAACAATTGCCTCGCTGACTAAAGTTACAGTTCAGTATTGAATAGTACATGAAGTATACAATACAAAGTGTCCTTAAAAGGCAGAGATGCAGAAATGTGTGCATGTAGCACAGAGCCATGGCTCAGATGCTGAGTCTCACAGGCCTGAATGTGCGCTTGAATCCATTTATAATTCTTGCATAAGCAGAAATTTTACAGTTTTTCCTACTGATGAACACCTTCCTCATAGCCATTCATACTACACAAGGTAATTAAGCAATAAAGAGTTAAATGACAGAAAGGTTTCTGTTTTTCATGTTCAGCAGTTTTTTATGACTAAGTTAAAACAGTTAACAAAAAAATGGTCAGTCTAAGCAGTCAGCTACTTAAACTTTTTTCTGTAAGTTTACACTTTTATTTCTTACAATTTAGAGTCATGCTGACAGATTTCTTTCTTTGTCACAGCAGCTTTTGCTTTATCATGTAGAAAAACAGTTAAATGTGTAACTTCTTTACACTGACAGAAAGGGGAGTTTCACTGGTCCGGCCAACTTAGGTCAAAGTGGGCTGTATGCGGCCCGCGATGTAAAATGAGTTTGACACCCCTGCTATAGGGTCTTTACAGTATAAATCACCTTAAAGCAACTGCTGTTGTGATTTTGCACTATCCCCAAATTTATTAAAAAGCTTTTGCTCCCCAATTGCCACATGCTAAAAAAAATAAATAAATCACCAATTCCTGAGGTGTTTCGCTCAGCATGCTGTTAATGCGGCATCATGTCCATCCAGTCTGTGCTGAGAATCAGCAGCTGTCAGTACATTCTCTCCTAACTTGACAGACTGATGTAGACTTAATTGCAGCTCTGTGCACATAGTTTCAGCTAAACAACAAAACAAGAAACTTAAAGGCAAAAACCTGCTAGAGGGAAAAGGAGTGTTTAGCACCTTATCTAAACTCAGCGGTTTCATACTGTATGTTTAACTTAACAATAGTTTAACAATGGTTGAACCACAATGTTAAAGCCGTTTATACACAGGCTAGTCAAAGAGGCAAAAAGACATTTGCACTGTCTCAGTCTGGCTTTATGACAACTTGTGCAAATGTGCCTGTATAAATGATTATTTATCAATAAGAGAACAGAAGGAGCTCTTGGCCTCACTTTTAACCACAGTGATGATGATGTGACAGACTGCAGGGATTCTGAGGACAGGGCAAGCTCTGGTGACATCACCAGGGATGATGCCATCATGTGCATGAGTAACAGCACAGCAATGATTTTTAAGTTTCACCACCACTCTGACCTCAATTTCTACTTTTCTGAGAAGCTAACTGAACCAAGTGGGGGATTTATATTTCCACTCATTGGTGGAAGGGTGAGGTTTATTCAGATTTGTGTGAATGCAAATGTGCATCCATCCACAGTACATGCAGACAGAAGTGGTGCATGTCCACACTTCATAAGGGATGTGTGTCACAGTCACTGGGCTTGAAATCAAGCAGAGTGAAGATTGTTTATGGACTGCCAAAAGTAATTAATCTCCCTTCTCAATGAAAATTAATCGGATTAAACCTTCTCGTGGCCCAGTGAATCTGTATCTGTCCCACTTTGCTCTCATTATGCCAGTCCTGTAGGCCCGATTCACTGGCTTCATCACAACAATGGGCAGCTCAGTGACTCCAGTGTGTAATCATATTCTCCTGCTTGTCTGAATGCTTGTCTTTCACGGTCAGAGAAGGAGTTTTGGCCCCTTGACCAGTATCACATTCTGACCTTTGGTAGGCATGCTGAAGCAGTCGGAGAGATTTGTTGATTTCAGCGTCATCTGTGTGACTCTGGCCGCTGGTGAAACACATGTTCGCATGATTCTTTGACCTTTTCTGTAGCATTCAGAGAAGTATTCTCTGCCCACCACTCTTTTACTTTTCTAAGTGGGCTATGGGTTAACATCCTAAAGATACTGAAATACTGATGTTTTTAGTCCTTGCATGTTAGAAGGATTCAGCTGCTCCAGTTCCTTTAAAATGTATAACTACGTATCTACATATAACCAACAGTGCTCTTTCAGGTAAAGGAATTTTAAGATACAGTAAGAAAGATCATATTCACAAATTAGCTGTTATTGTCACTACACACTACTAAGAGTCCAGCATTTCTGCCATAGTATGAAACAAGACAATTCATGAAATAAAATGTTCATTCCAGTGGCAACACACACATATGAGTATAAAGCCATTGGTAGCAGGCACACAATGTTTTATAAACGGCTCAAATACATCATCCAATCATTTTTTGCTATTATAAATCAATCCACAATGGCTATTAAAAAAAATCAGCACATCAATGGAGCATGTTGCTATGTCTCTGCTGTAAAGATTGATAGCCATGCCATCTTATGACCTTATTTCAAGCTGTAGGAACAATGTGAAGGCAGATATACGGCAGAATAGAGCATTTTATAGCAATCTAAGCAATGGATGAAGTGTGTAAGTCTATAACATCACAGAGTTGAGTTGTAGACAGGCAATGAGAAAGACCTTTCCACTAAAGGTCTAGAGTTAGCCACTTCAAATTGCGAGCTATATGGAAGGGAGAGGGAGCCACAACTGCGGAATAAGCAAACATGAAGTAGCAATGTGATACAACGTCCTGACATGCTATAGTTACCCAAAATTAATGTTAAACACTAAATATTAATTAGTAACATGAATAACATGAAGCAATGTTAAGATACTATCATTTGGTGATGTGATTTCCATTTGACCTGAACAAATAAAGTCCTTGTTTTGTTCTTGTGTTTTCTTTGCCTTCAAATGGTTTCTTTACAGAAAGTGAGTCATTGCTCTCTTTACAGTTGTACTCACTATAAATTTCTACCTTTAACATAAGCAGGAGTCTTTCCTTGCAGCCCTGTAGCTTGAATCAGTGCAGTCTAGACCTGCCATGAGTCGCAAAGTACTATTCTATGAGAGTTTGGCTGGTAACAGTTTAAGCAGGCCTACTTCAGCTATCTCTACAACACAGACATAGGCACGTTGGATATACTGACCTGTTGTTTCTTCAAATTTTGTTGAAAGTTTCAGTCAGTTGTAGGATGTTTTTATACTAGGATAGATATGAGTATTACTTTGACACACAAAACCTTATTTTTAATCCACCGACTACATTGGTATTGTGCAATTGTGGAAGCTACTGCTAACTGCGGATGCTGCAAGTATGTTGTATTTGCCCTTGTGCTTTTTTCATTCTTTATAGTAAGAAATATCCCATATTCAGCAACAGTCACATCACCAGTTCTTGACAGAGATCAGAAAATAACTCTAGTAGGAATTTTATTTTCTCTTATGATTCCATCTGTACACGGTTTACATCTACAAATACATCATGCAACCCATGTGTACTTTGTCACCTACTGTCAGTTCTCTGAGTGCATTTCCTTTTACACTAGAAGAAGACCAAAGTGGAAATAAATTACGTTCTTTTGTTTGATTCAGGTTATTGTTTCCTCCCCAGTCGCGTGCACCTGACACTTCACCAACCATCAGGCAGGATGTCATATGGGTCCATTGACAGCGGCTCCTTTGGCAGTCGTAACCCATTTGGAGGTCCTATGAGGCAGGGCTACCAGCCAGTAGGTAAGAACAGAAAAATGCTATTTTATGATGCCATTTAAGATATTCTACATGTACATGTTCACAACAATATGACGATGGCTTAATTTTTCATAAACCTAAAGTTTAATGCTTTATGTTATTAGACAGGAAGGGTCTTTAAAATTATTGAAAGAAATAATAAATAAATACTGAGGGGTGCAATTGCTTTTTTGATTTCCTGAATTTTTGTAAATCATCAGGTTACAATTTTTATCATTTTAATTAATTTGAATACATGTCCAGAATACCACTGCAGGTATTTTAGAATGTAGATGGTGGCATTTACCAAAAAGCCCTGCTGTCCACTAAATACTCAGTGTAACAATTCTTCAAATCTATAGTTGAGTTCAATACCTTGTTCCTGGGCCAAAGTTTCAGTTTACAGTTGATTTAAAATTTGAATGCTGAATGGAAAAAAAAAATGCATTTGTTAATATTTTATCACAAGGCTCATCATCTGTTTAATCATAAGCAAAAAATAAACCACCCATTATATTGTTCCATTATTGTATTATATTTCCATTTCATTCTTTACCTGAAAAACCTTTTTCCATCTTTCAGTTTTCATCAGACTAGCATGCTTAATCAACAGCTCTACATGGCTCACCATATGGAAAGATGGAATTACGGTATAATTCCAAACATTTCAGAATGGCAAACATTTTCATTTTCAAATTTCCAGGTAGAATAGCGTTCTGTCAGAAAGGCCTTATAACACATGACATTTTGTTACAAACCATGATGTCTTTATATTTCGATGCCATCCGCAGGTCGTTCTACAGTGGCTTGCAAAAGTATTCGGCCCCCTTGAACTTTCCCACATTTTGTCACATTACAGCCACAAACATGAATCAATTTTATTGGAATTCCACGTGAAAGACCAATACAAAGTGGTGTACACGTGAGAAGTGGAACGAAAATCATACATTGGCTTGTATGTTTTTCCTTTTTACTCGAACAGTTGGTCGCACCAGTGCGAGAGCCCTGTTATATATATATGTATATATATATGTATATATATATATATATACACACACACTGTAGGAAACACAGAAGACATATTAGAAGGTCTGCTGAAAAATGAAAATCAGACCACAAGAATAAGAATCTTTTATGTTAAACTTGGTCTGACAGTAAAAAGCAGAAGTGCTCACTGTAAGCCATGTTATTAAAATCACTTGCATGTCAACACTGGCGCTTTATGAAAGTTTGCATGAATTTTAGAAGTCACCCACGTTCCTACTCATAAAAGCAGGTAATCAGAGTCAGGTGTTGCAGTCATCACAACACATTTGTTATTCATAAAGAAATGAATAATTCAAGCAATCAACACTACATGTACATGAGTAAAAATACACACAAATACAACGACTGCATGAGAAAAAAACACAAGTAAATGGCTGTATGAAGTATGATTGGCAATTTTTGGTTTGATGATAAATAAATCTGTAAGAACGCTCTTTTGTATGCATTTATTTATGTTTGTTTTAAGATCTTTGTGTGTGTGTGTGTGTGTGTGTGTGTGAGACAGAGAGAGTTGGTGGGTGGGTGTGTTCTTGAGGTCACACATTTCATAAGGGTTAAGCAGTGTAAAAAGGAGCTTCATTGGATTTGATCTTCTCAGTGCCTTCATTCGCCTTGTAATGGTGTAGAAGCAAGACAGAATCCCAGAGGCAAAACATGTTCCCAGCCAAACTGGAGGTGTGTGCGTGTGTGTCTGTGTGTGTATGAGTGAGAGAGAGTCAGAGAGAGAAAGCTAGACAGATGGTGAAACGCTCTTTGTAGTGGATCTGGAGATGAATGTAAGGTGAAGACAGTGTTTCATGTTTCTGGACTGGACAAATACATTCAATTTTCTGATATGTTTTTAGTTGCAATCAAGTCACTTTACCTCACAACATACAGAAAACAAAAATCACCATATGTCTTCCAAATAAATTCACAGGATACTATTGACATTATGATGGAAAAATGTATCCCTTTTAGAGGCAGATATGCAAAGCAAAGGAATGGAAACCACTTTTCCATACAGCCATGATACCCACCCACTTATCTTTGTTCTCTGTTGCATTTTTAGCTATGCAGGCTGTGTTGCCTTAATGACAGTCAGTAGACCAGTCCATTACTCATGAAAATTTCTCATTACCTTTTGGCAAGATTGCAGTTATATTCTTAAGGGTTGACCATCCTTTGATAATTCAGTCAGCCAACTTTTGTGATCCCTTCATGTTTCCTGTTGGACCACAGTTTGGAGCCACAGTGTAAGATCACTAGTTCTCAAGCGTAATAATAATTAAGGACTGGACGTCAAGTGGAAGAAGGGCCATAACAGCCAGCACTACGTGTTCTTCTTTGGTCTTCTTGTAGTTCTATAAAGCTGTGAGGCCCTACTTCCAGGTTTGGATAAAACCCGAAAGTAGTGATCTCACATATTCAAAAGTCCTGCCACTTTCAAATAAATCTTTCCATTTTGTGAGAATCGGGTCCTCTGTGTGTAGGAGACACTCTACTTTAGTTGAGTTTTCACTTTTTGACATACTCTGTGGTTTACTTTAGAGGGCTGTCTAGATGATGTGTACAAAATTCAATGAACATGGCCATCACTCTCTATTAGTAAATTAATGAATGAATCTAATATTGGCTGCTTTGTTTGCACTTTGGTACAAACAGAGCACTGGACCTTAGCTGAAGGTCCAACAGTTGCTAATGTTGAGTCTGACAGCATGAGAAGTTGGATTTGGACGGGATATATCACCTCTGTTGGATATAGCCTAGAAATTCTCTGCATTGTTATGCATATGTGAAATGTTTCTGCTTTAAATATTGCAGAGAGGAAAGTCCTGACTAATCTGAGGTTAAATTCTTGAAAATTTCTAAAGTTGATTTTAAAGCTTACAGAGTTTGGTGGCTACTAGCATTCAATTTTGTCAGAAAAATAATTATGCCATTAGAGGCTATTAAAATATGCTACTGCACTGCAAGGTGCTTCACTGCAGGGTTTATGTAATGATTAACTTGGGCTTGTTTTGTAAAAATGATTATTTTTCAAGGTAAAATGATATTTCCATGTTAGTTTGAAGCTATATAATTTGCTCATAATGCACATAAATATTGTGGCTGTTAACCATGTAAAGCTTGACTATTGTGTTGACTTTAATTGTTTCTGTCTGATAAAAGTTGCTAAAAGCGTGTGTGCAGCAGTGTGTTTCAGGCGACCACAGTAATTTATGAAAAGTAAACCCTCCAATTACTGAGCAGAAAATGTAGTGCAAGACACTGCTGTTAGTGTAGAGCTTTATGAATAAAGCCTCGGGTCTGTTCTTCTGTAGAATGTTCCCAATTTAGCCAGTCAGCAAGAGAATGAATATGTACTTATATGTGCGCTTTGTACTGTGCATTAATAGCAGTCTGTACAAATGTGTGTTCACACCTATGATGTTTGACACTCCAGCAGAGTAGATGACACAAGTCATAATGCTGCAGTTCAGCTACTCAGTGAAGAAGCAAGGGAAGATGTGTCAGAGAAGAAACAAACATCGCATATGCTTTTTGTCTGTGGACTCCAGAATACTGTACTCGTGTGCATGCCTTTCATTCACTCTGACAGTCAGCCGCTCTCTTCCAGTCTTCTCTATTGTGGGCAGACAGATGGGAGCCTCAGTCACCAGAAGGGGGGTCTTTGATCACAGTGAAGCCTGGGTACATTATGAGGGATATGTGTAGTGGCGGCAGTGGTGGTGTAGAGGTGGTAAAGTAAGGGGGGTGGGGATTGTGAGCAGCAGAGCAGGAGCCTGTCAGATTTGCCGTCTGTTGCTCACGCTGATCTGAAGGGGAGCTCAGGAAATGATCAAAGCGCAGGTTAAGTCTCTAATAGAGCTGTCATTTAGGCTAATCTCTCCTCTCCCTCCCCTGGCAAAAGCTTTCAACCCTCCACCATGATCTCTGCAAGGCAACGCAGCCAAGTGTCTCATTCAGAATGACAGGACATGAATATTAACACATATTGACATTCCATATGTACATTTTAATAATTGCTGCCTTGTAAAAAGCCTGAGATGGCACACTATAGACTCCATTTTGTAGCCTGCACCAGCATCACACTAGTGCAAATGTCCTGTTAATATCCTACAGAAATGTAGGAACAACTGGAGCAGATGTTGAAGGTAAGGTCCAAAGTGGCCCCAGTAATAACAGGAGTGGCTCCAGCAGATTCCAGGGACACCATCAGAGGAACAGTTAAGATCCAATGCACAATCCTCGAGCTCCTAGGCTAATCCCTTGAAAGCAGTACAAATGAGATGTCTTGCCATAATCTCTGGAGCATTTCTTCTCTTATCATGCACCAGGCCACTGGCAACCCATCTAGGGTTAGCTTTAGGGTTTTGGTAAACGTCTACCCATTTTTATAGAATTTCCACCTCTTTTGAACACACAAATGTAAAAGCTTTCAACAAAAATTGTCCATCCTAAAATGACTGATACTTCATTTGAAACATCCAGTTTCTGAAAATGTTCCTATTTAGCATGAAAAGAGTAAAGACGTGACAAGGCAGGAAATACAGCACTTGGTGATGTTCAAGGATTCTAGACCCAGGAAGTTACTGACTGCAAAGAATTTCATTCAGTTTGTAGGTATAAAGTTAGTTTGCTCAATTAGCTTGGAGCCTTTGAAAAGGGTGACTGTGTTTAAAAATGCTGCTATTGCTGAATAGTTAAAGCAACATTAAGCTCCTGGAATTAAAGCTGTTAATCCGAATCACATATTAATTGTTTGACTTAAAATCCTCTCTGGTGGTTTACAAAGACAAAACTACAAAAAAAACAAAAAAACATTCCAAACTCTTCTGGACCTAATTGTATCGTGTAGAATGAGAAAGATCTTCACAGAAGGTAGCTCCAGAGTTGGTGGCTAGTGGCCACACACCCAGTCTGCTGTGGAAGTGGAGGTGGTTGAGCTGTGACCCTAGACTTGGCCACAGGTTTTTCCAGAACCTGAGTGTGCTGCTCGGCCAGGACCTGCAGTGCTTCCGTCTATCTTCCGTTAACCCACATTTAAATATGGCTTTGATCAAATGTGCCAAATCGTCAAAATGTGAAAAGAGTTGTTAATTTTAACAGTTACATTTGGGTTATGGTGAATAAATCATATATTCAGCAATTAAAGATTTAACTATTCTGAAGCACGCATGCATCCCTCTTAGCCAATGAGCTGCTGCAAAATGGCATATTGTCCTGCCCGCCATCTCCGTGTGAGAGAGCAGAGGCCTTTCTCTTTTCTCGCGGCTGCCACATGAGTTCTGAACACGCTAGCAGGAAAAAAGGAGATGGAAAAGGTACAAAAATGAGACAGAATGAAGAGTTCGCACTTGCTGCTGATGCTAAAAATCATTTTATACATGTGTACTGCTAAAACAATGCATTAAGTTCAAAACTATTAACTAGTTTTGGTTCTCTCCACATTTTTGCTTGTAGAAAGTCAGGGCTTAGAGGCGGCGCCATTTCGCGCTCTTGCACTCTCCTCTTGTGTGATCAGTGAGCAATTTATTTTACCTGTTCATTGTTTATTTGCACTTTTTATGAGTTCACTGTGAGTTTTGTTGAAAGCTATATTTTATTTTGCTGAAAAACCTAAGGCTATGCCCTACAGTTTTATTTTTTTTTTTTTTTAGAATGGGATTGAAATTGTAAATATTTAAACTATTGAGAGAAGACTGAAGAAGCATTTAAAACCAATGCAAAGATTATTATATATTTCACTATATTTCCCGGACTTTTAGACGTTTTACTGCTGACTCTACATCTCCACACACAGGAAGTAGACTTGGTGTGGGCAAGTTGGAACCGCTCCTTCAAATGAAGGTTTTGTTGCAACCAGCAAATTAATTTTGCTATTCAAACTGTTTTTTATTTTGAAATGAAACCTGATTTGTATATTTAGAAGGGTGCACCCACGCAGGATCTTAAGGTAACAACTGTCATTGTGAAATAAGGTTGTAACGAGTGTTGGGTAAGTTACTTTAAATTAGTAACTTAGTTACATTACTAGTTACTTCTCTAAAAAAGTAACTCAGTTACTTCAAGTTACTTGTTACTTTCAGAGTAACTAGTTACTAGGAAAGTAACTTTGGTTTACTCAGAATTCTCTTGTTAATGTGTTGCTTCCGTAACTGGATACCAGCCACACTGCCAGTCTTCTAGCTTGCTTACTTGCCACAAGTGCACTGTGCCACCTACCAACAGAAAGGAAAAATAATGTGCACATTTCCACGAGAGAAATCACGCCTGGACCGTCGTTGACCGCCGCCATGATTCTAGCCTGCTTTTACATCCAACACAAAACTGCAGTCGTGGTGCTTTTGATTGTACTCAGAACTTGGAAATTCTGCCTTCTGAATAGGAAGATGTAGGTAACACCAGACTGCAGATGAGCTGCATACAGAGCTGGACTGGGACAAAACAATCGTCCGGGCATTTTGACTAGAGACCGCCCACCATTATAGGGAAAAATCATAAAGCCTTTGAATGAAAACAAACACTGTTGTGACAGTGATGTACACTGTTCTGATGGTATATATGTATCAATCTATCAATCGTTTGTTGTAAGACTCAGATAATTATTTTTTTTAAAAGCGAGACATTTTAAATGAGAATAATAAAGAAAAGTATTTCCTTGTGCCCCCTTTCTCTGTTAATGCCCTACCTGGCCCCTGGCAACACTTTGCTAGACCCGCCCCTGCACAGTTACCAGCTGTCAGCTACTTAGAAAAGGATACTGGTGTTATTTGTCTCTCAGAAACAGTTCATAACCTCCCTTCAACTCATTCATGTCACCTAAAAAGGTAAACCTGTTTCTCCATCACCTGTTCAGCTCTGATGATTCAGTAAGGACATCTCCTGGTTTCATCTTCATGTTTCCCTCTCACCAGATATACAAACCGATATCATGACCAGCAGCTTTACAGCTGTGGCTCCAGCAAACATCAGCTGATACTAGAAATTAATATTAAATAAATTCTAACAACAGCTGATCAAGCTTAAACGTGCTGCTGTTGTTTAACGCGACATCCGCTGGTTTCCTCTTTCTGGCGCAAAGTGGGCGATAAATAAACAAGAGAGAAAAGCCGATCAGCTGATCATTGATCAGTTTCGTGATTGAAGTAGAAACAGGAGAGGAGAGAATGAGAGAAGAAGAGGCAGCTGTGCAGCTCCAGCTTTGTGTCTTTTTCATTGTAGCTGAAGTCCGGGACAAACTGTGTTCCTTTTTCACCTCAGTACGAAGCAGCGTAGTATTTTCTCTGAATACCAGACGATTCTTTTTTACGGGATGGTTGGCAACTCTAATAATTAACCTTATGAACAAAATAAAGTTCAACATCAGTAACATAGCACCCACCCAGCTGTATAGAAACTCCGTCATGCTAGCTAGCACATGATACGAAAATGTCAGCATACCGAAAATAAACTCCACCTAAACTTGGTTTATATCTGACCCAGATAGACTGCAGGTCATAACTTCTTACCTGAAGTTCAGTTCACCTGACACGCGGACCGGGCGGCCGCTTGGGTCTCTCCTCTTGCCTCCTTTTCCTTCATCCACCTGCTGGCCTCCACCACTTGCTAATGTTACTGAATCTGTGGAAGCTCCGCGATATCCACCACCGAAGCAACGAGTAACGAGCCTATCTAAATCCCAGTAACGAGTAACGTGTTCCTGGTTTTGGCATAATAACTAGTTACCGTGCTCGTTACCACAATAATAACGTAGTTACTGTAACGCGTTACTTAATAACGCGTTAGTCCCAACACTGGTTGTAACTGAGAGACTGTTGGTACCAAAGGGAAACTTTGATTTAAAAGATTTTTATTTTTGTTTGTTATGAATTTTCTTTTTCCTAAAAAAGGAAAAAATATACAAGCCGGCATTTTCAAACTGAAACCTTTGTCTGAGTCTCATTCATTTCACTTCTGTGTGTAATCGAACTTTCTGGTCCAAATCATTTGAGCTCCTTTACATCAAGGTTTGGTAAAGTCTATCTTGAGTTAAGCATAGCAACTGACTCTGCCACCATCTACAATATTTCTTTTCACATGCTGGGTTGAACTGGGCCCCAACATACACAGTTGGGCACAACTCTCTTGTTAGGGC